>NW_015090803.1:9978981-10176888 GCF_001431845.1 Calidris pugnax
GGCGGCCGTGGGGCCTCCGAGCCCCACGGGTCCGGCCCCGCGCCTGGCGGGCCCCGGGGCCGCCCCACCGTGCAGCTCCCCCGCTGAGGGACCCTCCCCCGGGGGGGGTCATGGCTGGCACGGCGCGGTCACACCAAGAGGCTGCCGCGGCCGCGTTATTTGGGGCCGTACCGGGGCTCCGGGGTGGCCTAGCTCAATAAATGTTTTCACTCATTCGCTTAAAATAGCGTGCCTGGAAATGATGGGAGCCCACGAGTGCTTCCTGTGGCACCACTGACGTGTTAGCAGTACCTGTCACCCAGAGCTGGGCAGTTCAGCCCTCTCCATCCTCCTCTCGTGGTTATTTTCCTCCAGCTGGAGGTAAATCCTGCTCCAGCTCCGCAGGCGCTCGCTCCCACCTCTGCTTGGTGCTTGGGTGGTGGAAGGAGCAAAGGCCTTTGAATGTCCTGGTGGTGCGAGGGAACGAAGGATGTACTTGCAGAACTGGAGGCCAAACCTTTTCCCTTCCCCAACCTGGAAATCGCACTGCTGTTTCCAAGTATTTCAGCTGCTGAAGTAGATAATAGAAAATACATCCTCAGTAGTCTTTCCGGTGTCATTTTGATAGCAGTCTGTTGCTCATGCATGTTACTGTGTAGTTAGGCTCCAAACAGACAAATAGGTGAAGACTTTTCAAGTAGTGAAGTGGAAGAAATGTATTATTTTAAAAGGTATATCATACGATTCTGAACTCTTGACAGGAATTATTTAATTACTTTTAAATAAGTAACTTCTTAAATATTGTAATTCCCCTTTAAACCTCGTTTAAACTGATCAATGAAAAGTCTTTGACGCTTGATTCTGGAATTAGCTTTCAGTGTTACTTTTGCTTGACTGTCTCTCTTTGGCTAATGCATGATTTTTTTTATAGTTACAGCTGTGAAGTTGTCCTAAGTAATGGCTCAGGTGCAGCGGGTGTATTGGTCACATGCTAGTGAAGTTAAATACAGGAGACCTGTTTGTGTATTTAGTACCTTTTGTGATACCACAATAGAAAGCAGTACCTTGCAAAGTATTTTGAACTTTCGGTGCACGGTAGTTGTCAGATATTTCTGTAAGAGCTTTGAAATTGTTGTCTTGGTCAATATTCCAACCGTCATGTTTAATGTAGAGAAAATGGAAGGGTTCTCATTTCTTGGTCTGAAAAGCAACCCAAAACTCTACACTGGCCCTTAAAGGTGAAAAATATAGTTTGTCTTTGCCTGCAGACCTGAGCGAGAAACTGTGACTAAGTCTATGGAGAAACTGTGACTCTCCCAAGAAACTTCCATAGATCAGAATTTCACCCACAGCGTTTAAGCTCTGACTTAGTCAGTAGCGACTGCGCTGAAAGTCCTGTTGACTCTGAGAAGTGTTTATGGGATGAAGGTCTAAGCATTAAGCCTCCTTAACTGCTAAGCAATACTGCTTAGTTATATGTTGAGGTTTCCCCATCTCTAATGCGTTTATTGGGTCTACCACCCTCTTCTTTAGTTTTGAGTAGTCTTAAAGTTGTCCTTTAAGCAGTGATTTCATCAACTGTAGTTCTGAGTGAAATGCCATCCTAGTGGAGGAGCTCTGCCAGCTCCAAGAGCTGTCCAATGTCACAGCTTGGTTAGCGAGTGGGCTGTCTTCCTTCACTTATTGAATGCTCCTTAGTTATTGGTCAGTTACTCTTTGCAGCTGGCACAGACCATAGTGGATTGTTCCTTCTGTATGCTTATACCAGAGGCTGTTAAATCATCTAAGAGCAAAATAGATCAGGGCAGATTTTGGAGGACCATCTTGGCTACGTATGTTTGTGTATTGGCAAGTTGGATAGAGACCGTGTAGTCTTGTGATCTGCAGCTGGCTGTCACTGGCAAAGGTGCTTTGTGGAAAAGGTGTATATGACCTTACTTACAAATACATTTTTGATGGATGGGGAGAAATCTATCCTGGGGACTGCTGGGGAAGATGAAGGGGACGTTAATGGGGCATTGTGGATGAGAAAGGAAGATTTTCTGGCAAATGAAGATTCATCAGATGAGGGAGCTGTTCATCAAAGAAGGCAGCACCCTGCTAGAGAACAAAAATGTTGTTACAAATAGTTTTGGATAAGTAGTAGAGACCCATTCATTTAATAGTTAAATAGTACTTTTATTGATGCGGGAGCTACATTTAAACTGTCAAATGGTTCCATGCTCTGGTGCAGAGAAGCATTAATTACTAAGCAAGGATTACGACAGAAAGACCTGCTTCTCTGAGGTCCAGCACATTACTTAATTAAGGGATCAAATGTACACTTGATACTCTTTTTAGATGAAGAGTACATACTGCAGGTTTTTGTCTTTAATGTATTAGAAAACATTTAATGAGGCATAGCTACAGATAAGAAAAATGAGGTAAGAAGATTCTGACTTTTACAAGATAGCGTGTCTGTTTTTCATCAGCAGACCTTTACAGAGGCAAGGCAAAGCAAGGGGGATGTTTTCAATGTAAAGCTGGCCAAATTTAGAGTCTTGTAATCTTCTTAAATTATGATTTTGGCAGAGTGCAGTTCTCAAAATCATTGCATAACCTTTAAATACCTATGACCCTGGGGCAATTTAAATTCCAATGGCAAAAGCTTCTAGGAGCAGAAAGGCCCGATTCTGCCCATGTGCAGCTGGTCTCTCTAACTTGTCTGTTTCTCCATATAGTTCCCTCCAGGATCTACTTCAGGAGAGGTTTTATGAGTTTCCATAGAGTAGTCTGCACAAAACAGAGAAGCTCTCTCTGATCCTTTCCTTTAAAGCAGAAAGGAGAAAAGGGATGGTGTCTTCTGTTGTACTTGTACCAGAACTTAAGATGCTAAATCAGTGACAAAACCCTTCATTTAGTGGCTCAAATTGAATTGTCATCATGTTTCCCTCTCTTTGTCAAGTGACTTTGTAGGCAATTGTACTTTCTCATAAAGCCCTGAGCAAAACCAGTAACTTCAGTAGTTGAGCTTTCTCCAGGCATCTTCCCATGCTCCTGTTAATCTCACCTACTGGGTTGGAAAAGAGCTCAAGATTCACTGATCCAGATTGATCAAGAGCATTAATATGACTTGCAACCACTCCAATTAGGCAATTCACATGGGACAGAAGTATGTGGTGTATTGTCCCTTGTGCCAGATTTGTCGGTTTCATTTGACTGTGGAGCTAGGAGCTCCAGGAGCTAGAGATCTTGGTGAATGTGGTTCAAAATAGATTTTATAAAGCCAAAAAGTAAGTAATATAGTTGAGATTACAGTTTGAGAGTTACTGGATTCTCAGTCCTGTTCTTGGCCAGTTAGACTGTGCTTTCCTTCAGAATACAAGCATATTGGACCTTTTCCAGCTCTACTGTCTGTGGTCCTATCCAGCTATTTGTTCCTTTTTGTTTGAATACAAAGGGATGTCCTCTGCACTGCATATTATAGTGTCTGTGCACTCCAGTATTTGCAGTGAATTCAGGGCAACACTGGACCCGAAATTCTTTCTTGAGACTATAAGAGTCATTACTTTGGGAGACTGTTAAATGAAAACATCTGAAATGATCTAAACTAGTAACTGTCCTTGTTCAGGTTAAAAAGAAAATTGCTTTCAAAATCCTTACGTAGAAGCCTGAAAAGACAAGTTTTAGGTCATTGACTGGCCAGGTATTCTAAGGGCAAGATTGCAGCCTGTGCAATTCTGAATTCACTCTCTTAATGGATGTATTTTGTTCAAGAAAAGGCATCCAGAGATTCATAAACTCTTGCTGATTTTTTAAAATTGTTATTTTTAAGGTAAAATTCTTGTGAAATTGTAGGTTAGGTCAGGTGTTTCTATTGTAGGCTGACTTTTCAAAGCAAAACATTTTTATTTATATTGTCTATAAACCCCTAGCATGGCAAGAGGGTCATAAATCCATCCTCCTCATCAGTGGTGTCTTCACAGGCACAGGGCTCTGCCTGTGTTCCCTTGAGAATAATGACGAATCTCCTGGGAAAAGCCCAGATTCTTTGGAGTCAGTATAGCTGTAGCTGATTTTGCTTACAAATAACTTGATCTATAGATCAACCTATGTTACTGGTTATGTTCCCATTGAAGGAGAATTAATTGCACATGCTATCAGTGATTATTTTAAAAGCAGCTTCGATTGCTCCTACTTGTGATGTTCTGCCCTCCGTTAGATGCTGAATGGTGGACTGGGCATTTTTCCAGCTGTGTGATTGCAGCAGGTTACTCTAGATTTTATGGTTGAAGTAAAATGGACTCAATGCCACAGGGACAGTTTCTGCAAATGCTTATACAATTGATGGGATTAGTTAAGCGTACGTGTATGTGGGTTTGTAGAATATCAATCTTTAGATGTTTGAATTATACAGTTATTTCAAAACCGAGCCTATGCCATGTATCAAATGGTAAACAGTGTCGAGATATTCAAGCTGGACATCACTTCCCATGATAGCACCTGTGGAGTTTCATCTAATATGAAGATGTAAAAAATCGTGTCGTCTTAAACATCCTCTGTTTGGCAAAACCCTGCTGTTTTAAGTAGGCGTTTAAAATATGCCATGATTCGAAATGCTGTTGATTCAAATTTAATTGAAATCAGCTCTATTAGGTACATCTGTGAGCTAATTTCATCAGTCCTTTAAAGCAATTCTCCTATATTTGAGTACCTGGGGATCTGGAGGTTTTTCGAAGCTGTTAATCAAATTGTATCATTTTAAAGTGGCTAATTTAATATTGGGCTGTGAGGAGTTAAACCAAATGAAGAAGTCAGAAACTGAGTCAGGAATTGGACTATTTCTCTAACATGTCCCAATTCCTTTGGATTTGCATATGTTCTAGTTAGCACAGGACAAAATGATCCCTGATGCATGAACTAAGACAAGAGAAATTTAGTGAAGATAGACAAAAGAGGAAATAATAGAATATAGTGACACAAAACTAATAATAGCCATGAGCACGTTGCCTCGTATTGCAGCCTAACTGTTGCTCTGCCTTCTGGCGACATTGCAAAATTAAGACTTTTAAGGAAGGCCTTATAGTAGAAGAAAGAGTCAGTTTCATGGATATTTACATGGTGAAGAGCTGCCTTAGAGAAGTAATAGAGATGCTTGTTGGCCATATGCTTGTCAGTGCAGTCCAATTACCAATTGATGTTTTAGTCGTGACATGTGATGATTGCCATGAAAAGTCATCAAAGCAAATCAGTCTTACGTGACGTGGTAGAGAAAAGTAAGGCAGGATGCAGAGAAGGAGTGACAGAAAGTAGCATGGACAAAATGCTCTCCCTGATTCCTGATATTTCCATGAAGATTAAGGCAAGATTATGTCTGTTGAGGCAATTACCTGAAATAGCTGAGATCTCAGATATGATGAAGGAGGAATCAATGAGATGTAAAACGGATCATGATGGGTCTTGTAAGCTGTAGGTATGAGTGATAGGCATTACTGCTGGTGTCAGCACTGATACAGAAAAAAAGGTATCCAGGAACTTTTCTGAAGACGATTAAGAGATTTCTTGATGTTTATTTTGAGGTGCTGGTTAGATGTCCATGAAATGGTGTGAGAAGAGATCGGGATAAAAGTGAAGAGTCTACAAGAATGAGCCTAGACATGGTAGCCAGATTTATGCTTCTGATGGGTTACTAGGAATTCACAGAAACAAAGAAGACTGAGGTTTGGAAGCAAGGCTAACTTCATAGCTAGATCAGGTTGCTCAGAATACTTCAAAGTTGCTCCAAGGATGGAGTTTCCACCATTTCTCTGTGCAGCCTGTTCCAGTGCAAAACCTTTGCATCAAAACCATCAGGGATTCTTTTCTTGTTTCCAGTTGGAATTTCCCTTCCTGCGGCTTTTGGCTATTGCCCAATGTCCCGTTGTGCACCTCTGTGAAGAATATGGCTTCGTTTGCTCTTAACTGTTCTTCTCTGCCACTCCATAGGTAGTGGAAGACTACCAGGCTGAGCAAAGACAGTTCTCTGTTCTCATACACCATATTCTCTAACTCCTCAGTCATCTTAACTGATGACTCCTGGGCTGTCTGCAGTTTGACCACTTCTCTTGTGTATTGTGCTGCATAGAGTGGAATCACTGATTTATTTGACTTCTTGGGTATGCTCTTGCTAATGTAGAGCAGTATGTAATTAACGTTTTGCTGCAAAGACACGCTTCTGACTCATGCTCAACTTGTCTATGGGAATCCACAGGTCCTTTTCTGCAGAGCTGCAACCAGTCTAGCCAGTCCTCAGCCTGCAATGATGTCTCCCGTCCCAAGTACAGGATATTGGTTTTGTCTTTGTTGAACTTCTTGAGGCCCATTTCTCCAGTCTTTCTGAATGTGAGCCCTGCGCTGTAGTTTTTCAGTCATTCCACCCAGTTTGGTGTTGTAAGTGATCTTGCTGAGGGGGCTTATTTCCCATCATCACAGTCACTGATGAAATTTTTAAGCAGCAGCAGCCCCTGTATTGACCCGTGAGGAATATCACACATAACTGACTATTGCTAGTCTTTGAACCACTGATAACTGTGTGTAAGCCCAACGGGCCAGACAGTGTTTCTTCCATCAGGCAGTCTCCCAGTCCAGTCCAGTGCATATTTTCCTCGTTTGGCTACCAGGATACTAGAGGAGGCTGTTTTGAAACCTTTACTGTAAATAAGATCCTCTGGTATTAAGGGGTGGAGAAAGAAAGATGCTGAAAACCAGGGCTTGAACCTCCACAGGTAGTTGGAAGCTTCAGGCTAGCAAAAGGAGCATTTTTAGATTAGTGAAAGTGATATATTGGGGAAGACTGACTCATAGAAACTATGAGAAGACAAGACTCCACGATGATTGCTATGGCCGATGATGGTGTTTTAGGCTCTTTGTTAATTTGTTTCCTAGATTTGACATGCAGCACTTCTTAAAAAAGCAATGTGCTCTTTTCCTGGCCTATCTCAGTTCGCACTAAGTGTTTTCCCAGTGCAGTTTTCTTTTAAATTGTGCTACTTCTCTAGCTATGTAATTCCTGCAAGCATCTGTGGAAACCGTCTCAGACCAAAGTTCTCTCAACGAACCTGATTTATTAAATGTGGCACTTCCAAAATAGTGCTGCAGATGAAAGAGCATGACCGTTGCTGGCTAAGAAGGAGCTTAAAGTCCGAAAGACTTTAAAATGATTAATCAAGTGTTATTGGCCTAGAGAGGATTCTTTGCTAAGCATTGAGACCTCTTAGAGTCTAGATCCAGCTTAGGCACATTTTCTGTATGTGCACTTCACAGTTACAGTAGTTCCGTAGTTACTTAGCCGTGTTTCTGGCTGCTTAGTTGCCACATGCCTTAGTTTTTATTCTGCGTAACTTTTTCCTTTTCTGTAAAGGAGAAATTACTTTATGTAATCGGCAAAGAAATCTTGGCACTGCCAAATTGTGCTGCCCTTGGATTAGCAGTGCTGAGAGTGACGAGGCAGTGATTGCAGTAGATGGATGCCTGCAACGCTACTTACAATCCAGCATTTCATACTTGCTAACTATTTGTAAAAAGTAACTGACTGAAACTGTAGTGTGTTCTATAGATTGTACATTATGCTTTATAGTTCTGTCTTGGTAGTGCAGCAAATAGAATACAGTGGTTATTCTTGTAAAGACTTCATCGTTTTGTATTTATACTTCAGTTTGTTCTAGTTTTCAGTCTATGCTTCTAAAATACACTGCAAGTGATTACATGGCTCAAAGAATTGGCAATGATTTATTATTGATACTTTTAGATTAATGGTTTATATCTGGGTGTGCGCTCAGACGAGTCCAGTTATTATCTGTGATGGGCTGCGTGAAATAAAGTGGTGGCCTCAGTCCATTGCTAGAGAACAGGTGCTAAATCCCAGGCATGCAACCAAAGTTGCAAATAAGAAGTCTGTAAAATATATACAAAATTTGATTTTGCGTTTCCAGTTTAGTATTTAGGCACATAACAAAACAGAGACAAGCCTGCTTATTTTAAATCTGTGTTTGAACTCCTCTCAGACTGAAACTCAGACCTTAGCTTTCAGGCATGCTGCTCAAGTTTGATTATTACTATACTTTTTAAAACTCTCACATTTTCCTTATGAAAATAATTTTCATTGCTATGTAAATAATAATTCAGGGGTGGTATTTGGGACACAATCGCAGGTATAATCTATGGTTTAAGTTATGTGGAGTAGGAATCATATTTCTGCCCTCTTTAGGTTTAACTTTTTAAGTTGTCTGAATCTGTGCGAACAGATAACATGCTAGCTTTTGTTACATATTGTTACGTATTACTCTAAAATGCAAATATACTGATATTTATTGTTTTGAAATCAGTGTGTTCTAGGGCAATGGCTTCAAAAACCCCAGTTGGATTCATTGGGCTGGGTAACATGGGAAATCCAATGGCAAAAAACCTGGTAAAACATGGATATCCAGTTATTGCATATGATGTGTTCCCAGAAGCTTGCAAAGAATTTCAAGACTTGGGTGCTCAGGTATAGTAATAAACTTTCTTTATTCCAACAGTAACTGTATGTTTTGAATAGTTCTTGCATGTAATTTTTTTTTTTAAATAATCTGCTTTTTCTTCTTGGTTAAGATGGCAATTGGAACTAAAACAGTTTAGTGAACACAATCTGAATCCAAGAGGTTTCTCTTGGGGCAAAGTGATGATTCTACCTTAAGTCATTTTCATGCTGTTAGCCAGAATCGCTACCTTGTTGGATTTCTCTAGCTGGGTGTTTTTTCCCCTTTTTATGAGAGTAGGTTGATGGCCTGTTCTTTCACCTCCTCTTTTCTCCTGCTTCCTCCTCCCCCAGGTCTAGATGGCCAGTGGGCTGCTTTTCATCTGGTTTCTACTTTGACCTTTTCAGGTTGGATGACCCCAGTTAAAAATTCCTGCTGGCATAGCTGTAAGGGTTATAGGGACATATGAGCTTTCCTGCTGCTTCAAGGTGCAGTCCTCAGGGGCAAGGGAAAAATCTAATTATTTAAGTGCTTATTCTCTTGGAGGTGAGGAAGGTTATGGTGAGAGAAGAGGAAGGAATGAAAAGGAAAAAGGAGGGAAGGAAATTGGTCACATTAAGGAGGTTTACCTTCCTGCCCTATACCCTGCAAAATCTTGGCCCCGTTCCAGTCAGTGCTATTGCTTTTGTTGATCCGTTAACACCCAGAAATGCATTCAGTCTCTCAGATGGCTGGGACTGTCTTTTCTAAGTGTCTGAAACCTATTTGAATGTTTCAAAGCTACAGTAGTTTAGATAGTTGTGGTTAGATGGATAGATGGATAGAAACAAAAGAATATTCTCAAGTAAAGAGAAACCAATACAAAAATAATACTCTGATGGGACAGTGTAGAGGATGGGGAGAAATTTTCCAGCAGTGGCAAGGAAATTGTAGGTAGATCTAGATAGAGGAATTGTATGACTTGAAAGTCTAAACTGCTGGAGCTAATTGCTGCTGTTTTAAGTAATGAAGTAATGTCAAGATTCCTGAAAGATAAAATTATGTAGTGCACCTGTTGATAATTAATTGCAGCTCCCCCTGAATAATTACAGAATATTGGCCTTAAGTAGGAAAGGAAGTTTTTCAGCTTGTTCTCCTAGCTACTGTTTTTATTTTGTTAAAGAGCTGAGACTCTCAGGGATGAACCAGACCTGTCCTGGGTAAGGGGCTGGGCAAATGGAAAGTAAGTCTGTTTTGAATAATCGGTCATATTTTTAATTCATGTTCTGCAGTGAGATTTCTTTGCTGTGGCTGCCCATTTGGATAGGTTATTGCCACAACAATAGAATCCTTGCAAGATTCATCCACTGCAAGACTTAGCATGTAATAGTAAAGGTGAACTGTAACCCTTTTAAAAATAATGCCAAACCTACGTTTTACGATTGTAAATCAGTAAGAGAACACATGGGTAGGCTTAAATACAAATAAAACACACTTAAAGAAAATATGTAAACATAACTTCCTCTTCTTGATCTATAGGTGTAAATCCTACTCCAGCATTTTTTTTCAGAACTTGGAAACTTGTGGGTCCAGAGGGCCTTGTAGAAACTACTGTGGAAGGAACATTGGGCTCCAAGGGCTGCCTTGTCTTTGGCCTGGCTGGTGCTCATAAAACCATTGAATTGCAAAGGTGCAAAGATGACCCCCAAGAGACAGTAAATGTTATCAAATGCCCATCGTTTAAAGTCATTGCTACTACTAAGGTATACGGAGAGTGAGGCATGTTTGATCACAAGACTGCATATTCTGTGACTCCACTTTCTTCAGCCTCTGAAGTAAAGAGCTGGGAGGTGGTGTATGTCAGGAGGCAGCCACCCGCCTGCTGATGGTGAACAGTAAGGGGAAAATTGGCCAAGCAGGAGGATATAGAACCTCTTGGGGTGAAACTCGAGAAATTTGCAAGGCTAGACACAAGGGAGAATACTGAATGGTGCTGTGACCGAGTAGGTTGTCCCTACACTCTACTGTCTCTCTCCCCTTCCCCTTAGTTGTCACTTGTCACTTTCTTTCTCATGCAGCAGTGTGCATATGTCACACAGTTACTTTGCTTCAGTTTACATATCTTTAAATCATATTTCAAATTTGGAAGTTTGACAGTGTTACTGAAGTCATATGATGCATAAAGCACCATAAAAATAGAGCTTTCTTCAGTGTATTCAGTGAGAATGGCATTTCAGGCAAGCAGAATTATTGATTGACTTATCCTAAACCTAAAGGAAAAAATAGGGGAGAATGTTGGAACAACTATAAGCAGATGCACATATTGAAGGCATAAACCAATGACCAGTATGAAGAAAAGTCTTCCCTATCCAGTTGCACACTGCAAAAGTTTGCTTAAACTGGCAAGTATCAGAACACGTATGGAACTTGCTGTGCTGCTATTCTGAGCCAGTATGATCAATGTTCATAATCAGCAATTAATATTTGATACATTTTTTAAAGTTACACACGTATTCTTAATTATTTCAAATGCTTAATGTTTCTTAATAGCTTTCAAATCATTCGACTTTATTTCTGAGACATGAAGTGTCAAATCAAAAAAAAGTTCTGTGTGCTGCTTGTTGAACCAGGTAGGTAGGTTTCCTCTGGGATTATTAATCATATTTGTTAGAGTACCAGAAAGCCAAGAATGACAATTCCTACTTTAATTCCCACTTTTTTCACTACTTACTTCCTGTCTCCTGCTCTAATAATACACATTGGGACTGAACCAAACCAGAGATACTCAGAACTAAAGACAAAGGTGTCATACTCCTGTATAAAGTGTTAGGCTCTCTGGTCTCCAGGGAAGCAAGTCATAAAATTAACTAATCAGGTATAGAAGCCTTTCTGCTTATAATTGCCTCATTTATTCCTCCTAACCTTTGTTCTTTGGACTAGAGTATGTTTCCTTTTATAACTGCATTTTACCAGATGTTTTGTGTAGTATTAACTTATTCTTTCAAAACAAAACCTGCATATTTCTAAGTCACATCTATGCCAGTTTCTTTACTTTTTTTTGAGAGAGAGCTTTGCTCAGTAGATATACACTTGTCTTCCTTTCTTTTACTTATTTTACAGTAAGTAAAACAGACATGAAGAAGTTTATCATGCTGTATCCCATAAATCCTTCAATATATTATTCAGCATTTCTTACAGATGTGTCTACAGCTTCTTTTCTTTGATGCTGAGACCTTATAAAAGCAGAATATATTCTTTTAAATATATTCTTATACAAGAGAATATATTTACATAAGTGCCTTTAGTATCAAAGCTAACAAAAGATAGATAAGGAATGATGAAACAAGGTCATCAATTGGTTGATTTGTCTGCATTATGGAAAGGAACCAATTTTTGAGATTGCTGTTAAACTTCAGTTTCTTTAACCCTAAAGCCATGTGATGTGGGTATTCTAATTTATTCACACTGACTAATAACTGCATATAAAATTTTGCTTAAGACATTTCTTAAAGTTGAAAAACTCGAGGCATATAATTTATCTAACAGAATACATCATTGTAATATTAAGGTTCCTCTTCATCATTCAGCAACAATAACTGGTAAATAAATCCTGTAAGCCCTATCTACAACCAGAATCTACTTTCTGCGCATCTTGCTTCCTGCTTGGAACCTAATTCCTTTCAGTAAAACTACCTGAATGAGTGAAATCAGATTTGGTCCTTGTGGGTTGAAGATAAAAGAATAAACTGTAGTTTTTTGTTGCTATTTTCCCTGAGCTATGAATGTATTAATGATGCATATTTCAAAGAAATGAATTATTTAAAACTAGCATTGGACAAAAATACTGGTGGAAAATGCCTTCTGGCTGAAAATCTGGGTTCTTTTGAGTTCATTGGCAAAACTTAGTACTTTAGCTGTCAGTATTTCACTTGCTGGGTACGTATCTTAAATACCATCCTGCCTGCCTCTGAGTATGAACTGGGGAAGTTAAGTTAGGTTTGTTTATTTAACAACAAACAGCTGACAATGTATTTTGAAACTTATTCACACATTTTTGGTGAAGTATGCTTGAGCTGATAATTTTCATTTTTTGGAAAATGTCAGCCATAATATTGTGAGAATAATCAGTTAATTTATCTGTTTTTTTAAGGGGACGCTCAGAGCTGCATTAAGCCTTTTTTCTTTTTTTCCTCAGTCTTCCTGTCTCCCAGTGCTGTATAAGCCAAGGAAAAAAGTGGTATTTTTGTCATCCTTGGTGTTGTCCTGCCTTAGAAACATTGTAGAGTGGTATTTTGCATCAGTACATGGTTTATAATGGATTGAAGATTCAGGAATAAGTTGATGGGATGCAAGCATCCCCATGGATGGATGTTCTGGAGGAACTTTTGTGACAACCTTTTAAATTGTTTTTATTTTTCTGTTGCTGAATCCAATTAACTAACATTTGCATTAGGAGGGCAGACTTTGTCTTGTATTCTAATTTTTTACCTGGCTTAGTTCTGATCAGTGACCTGCAAATACAAAAACAAACTCAGCAGACATGTTAGACATTTCTTTTTCAGGAAATGTACGCTTATATAATTGTATTTTTTTTTTTTTTCTTTAAAAGGTAACAGATTCCCCAGCAGATGTAGCAGAAAGAGCAGACAGAATTATTACCATGCTGCCTTCTAGTCCCAATGCGATAGAAGTTTACACAGGAGCAAATGGAATTCTAAAGTAAGAATTTGCTGTAGTCTGGAGAATTCCCAGTCCTACTCAAGGCTGTGTTACACAGTTTGTCAAATGATCGGTGTTGCTGTAACTGTTGCTGTGCCTTCAGGGCACTTGATGTTCTCCTCTGTTTTGTCACTACTGATATTCCTAATTACATGACTTCTCTTAAGCTGTGCTTGCTTTTGAATGGCTTTTGGCTAAAGTCTTAATTTTATTTTCAGTGGAATAATAATTTATGTGAATTTGAGACAGCTTAACTGACTATTACCTACCGGCTCAGTTGCAAGTTTCTTTTACCATAATATGATGTACTACAGATGAGTAAAACTAGAATATTTGCTGGCAACAATTTTTTGCTCAAATACTTTTTTCTTTAATTTGAAATCCTGTAACTGAAACGTTCTGAAGAGATGCCATTTTGTTTCATAATATTAAAGTGCATTAGCATAGAATAGTTGACAAAGCTTTATTGATCTCTACTTTTATTATCTGTTTATTACACAAGAAAATATCGAAAGAGTCCAAAATATCTAATGAGTCCATTTAGTCTGAAACAGTGTTTTTTAACTTTTGTGGAAGTATTTCCACAGAGCCTAAAATCCATAGTTTGCAGAATTCTAATACTCAGACATTTTGAACTTGCCAAATTGAAAAATAAATAGTATTTAAAAGGCTCTTCTGGCCACATGTGCACTGCTCCTAGAAGGCTGACTAAGGGTATTGAATACTTTTGAGGTATTCAAAGATCACGTAGGTAAGACCATGTAGGACCTTACTGCTGTCCAGGTTAATAGTGTAAATGAAGAAACACAGCAGAGAAAAGTACAGTAGATTGTCTACAACTGATGATAGCTTTTTTTAGTTATTGATTGTAGGCAATATTAAGGTGCACTGATTAGAAAATTAAATAGAGGAGAGGGATTTTCTATTCTCCTTCCACTATGGAAAATACTAGTTGCTTCTTTCCCTTACTGTCCAGAGTTTAATTCCCCACAAAGTAGGACTGAGCAGATCGAAGTATCCGTAGCTTAGACCCTTCAAGGAAGAAGGGTAATTGGATCAGTCCCACAAAGCTGGGCAACCAGCCCTGGGAGAACTGTATCCAGGATGGCAGTGCTTTGGAGACCGATTGGCAGTACTTACTGATATAATACAGCCAGTTAATCTTTTGAGTGCCTAGATGTGGAGAATACTGCAGGGAACAGAGGATGTGAAAAGCAGCCCTCTGCTGCTGCAGTTTCTCCATATTCAAAAGAAGGAAGTGTAATTGGACAGTAGTGGTTAATTGTCACTCTGAGTGACATGTTCCTTGGCAACTGGTTTGACTTTGATAACTTCCTGAAGCTTTCTAAGCTTTACTGAAGAAAACATTGATGCTCTGGAGGGTTCAAGGGTTAACTTGGTCATCTTGCTGGGTTACCAAGGAGCCTGTGCCACTGCCTCTTGTCCTGAAAATAAGGGGACATGATGTAGTACTGTATCTGCCACCCTGGTTTTTGAGTGCAAACTAACTGCAGCTCATGCCTTCTGTGGGAAAGGACAAGTTCTGTGTATGTGACACTATTTGGATCTGGAGCTACAGTGGTGTCCACAATTATTGTATATATTGAGAGACTATTTCCATCTGTGTAGGTAATTCAATTCAGTGACATTCACTGTACTGCCAACAGGACACAAGGTGCAGTGAGGCTCTTCGTCTGTCATGTGTAACTTTAAATTACCAACCTTTTTATGACTGAAAAATTATGTTGTTTGATTTTGTGGTGTTTGCTGGTCCAGTGGACATTAAATCATGGTGCAATTGAATGGAAACAGGGATAAAAATATAATCAATTTTTTATTGTTGAGAGCATTAAAAAAAGTTAATTTAATTGCATTTTTATAAACACATATACATTTTTTTGTGTGTTCTACAGTTTGGGATACAATTCTTCTGCCCAATTTTACTAGCTATTGGTGGGGAAACTTAGCATCTTTCTCCATTCTTCACTTTAAATCTGCCGTGGGCTTTTATGGTGTTAGTTATGATCTTTAAGTACAATAAATTGTAGCAATGATTAAAAACGCAATCGGGCTATTCTGATAAGAACTTAAAATATTGTATATACATAGAAAGAAAATTGTATTCTTATATATGAAGTTTTAGGCTGTATCAACATTTAGTTTTTAGAATGCATCTTATATACTGCTCAAGCTTGCAGTGGCAGGGCTTCCTAGGGCACATGTTGTGTATTTTTTTTTTTGTAATAACGTTTAGGAAGAACATCCTTTTTTGTGTTCAGGTTTCATTGTGCTTTAAGTCATTCAAAATTGTGCAGTATGCATACTCAGGAGTATACATACTGAACAGATGTTGCTCACTGGAGTTTAAAACTTTGTGTTTATTAGTGTACCAAAAAGTGTCTGTACATTTATCGTGCTGTGGAAAGCCAGTGCCGTGGTAATAGTTGCAGATGACTTGTGCAACAGGTACTGAATAATCAATCTTTATTTTAGGAAAGTGAAGAAAGGCTCATTGCTAATAGATTCCAGTACGATAGACCCTGCAGTTTCAAAAGAATTAGCCAAAGCAGTTGAAAAAATGGGAGCTGTTTTCATGGATGCGCCAGTTTCTGGAGGTAAGTCTTCATTAACAGTTTACCTCATACTGGACACCTCTCTTAGTTTGCAGTCTCAACCACCAATTTGTACCCTTGTTGGTACATGTTGCTTTTCTTTTCTATATGTACAGTACTTAACTTCTTTTACATTAAAGAAATGTATGGCTTTTTAGGAGTATTTGTAAAGTATAAGAATATGTGTTAGACCTGGAAGACCCAGGTAGACAATATTGAAGAATAAAATGGGGAAGACAAGAATCCTGCTTCCCAGCCAAAATATTAGTCCTTGTTTTATAAAGTTAGATAACTTGTCAGGCTGGGAATAAAAAACACAGGAAAAGGTCTGTTGTGGATGGATTATGTATCTATCTGATCCTTTTCTAAAAACAGTATGGCCTTCTACTTACCAGTTGGGCAATTTTGACATCTTTTATGTGGTTCTCCTTAATTCCTTTCCCCCAAATATGTTTTTTACCTGAAGGAATTATTTACCTTTTGGAAATGTCTGTAATTTGTTTTTACCCATAAGTTTTTGCTTTAAGACTAACTATGCTACAAAGAAATAAAGAAAGAAAAGTTTGATTCCAAAACAGCCCTAGCTGTTTTGGGGGGTTTTGTTCCTTGAGAAAATGGTAATGCCAAGACTGGATTAATATAATAAAGTAGTTGACTGGTTGGAATACAAATAGCTTTTTTTGTGTTAGTGGTTTATCTGAATACAGATTATTTGGTGTTCAGTGTCAGTTACAGATTGATTGGTATTCTGAAGGAGGGGGAAAGCATTGATACTTAGCTTTCTAGTACATAATGTTTGTGAATGCCAAGGAGGGCAGTTGCTAGAAATGTGAAGTTAAGTATGTTAGAAAAAGCTTTAATGTTATGCTTTGTTATTTCCATCTTTCAGGACCTAACACATCAAGGCTTTGGGGTATTATTGTACATCCTGACTGCATTGTTGGCCTTTAGACAAGACACTAAATGGAGAAGTATGCTCAGCTCTCTAGAAACTGGCTGTCTGTTGCTGTGCAATGCAATAGTCTTGGCAGGAGTGTAAGAGGGTGTTTGTGGGACACAGTGAGGAGGGAAAGAGAGCAGCAGGCCTGAGCTGTCGTCTTTAGACCTGTCTGCTTAGGCATTGGTCTGTTGCTGTGCAATGCAATAGTCTTGGCAGGAGTGTAAGAGGGTGTTTGTGGGACACAGTGAGGAGGGAAAGAGAGCAGCAGGCCTGAGCTGTCGTCTTTAGACCTGTCTGCTTACTAGCTATTCTTGCCAGACAATTCCACTTGTGTTTTTAGGTATTTGGGTGTTGCCTGATGGATGTTAATGTTCATCTGCACCGTGAAAAAGTTATATTACAAACTAAATAATATTTTGAAAATTGCTTCATCTGTAAACCTTATGGAAAAATAGAGATTATTTCAATCCTGTCTTGACATTGCAAATGAAGTATCTTAAGTCATAGAATTAATGCCAGATTTTAGTGGCTTGTTTGCAGCCTGACCCTGAAAGATTCCTTCCCCTGATCTTTTTCAGATGGGCCTGTGCGCCAATGAAGTGCCATCTCCTTCATGTGGTTGGCCTACAGCATTTACTTGCAGCTTACAGTCAGGACCCATTAAGTAGAAGTTGATGCACCAAGTTACTATAGCATTATTTTGCATTAACTGACTTTGGAAAATACTTCTCATCCCAGGGGTTGCATGCAGATTATGCTGCTAATGCTGTCTAGAGATAGCAATCGCTTTACCCTGGGATTAGGATCTCTTGCAGGTCCAGATGAGAAAGTTGTGTCACAGTTCCCAGTGCTGCCCTGATTTGTGAGCTTTGTCAGAATGTGACAAATGAGGAAACATCTTCAAAAGCTGTGTTTATTTGTGGGGGTTTTTTTTAAATTCTAGAGGGGTAAATTTATCTTTTTGTGAAGATTGGATTCTGCATCTTTGTACGTATAAAAGGCTTTCAAAGAGCACATTATCACAGAAGCATATTTAAAACAGACTTGGCACTGAAGACACTACTGGCTGAGTAAGAGATCTATATTTAGCCTTTAAGAATTGTATTGAGTTTGTCCTCCCACTGATTTTACTGAAAGCGTGATAGAGATTCTCAGCTTGCAGTCCAGAGCAAACTTTACTAGTAGTTTCACTGATGCTGCTGTAACATTTCTCTCTTTATAATTCAATGTACAAAATATGCATTGTCTAAAGTACAGTGAGCAAAATGTTTTGGGTTTTTTTTTCATTTCTGATGTGAAGCTTTCTTCATTGTAAGCATTGTCAGTGTTCAGATGTTACTGTCTCAACTTTTTCCCTTCCACTGACTCTTGAAATTATCTGAGCTCCTCTTCTGCTCAAAATATGTTGTACTGCATTCTGCTGGAACTTCACAAAAAGATGTAACAGCTTGATTTGTTTTTCTGGTTTTGGAGTTAAGGATAAACTGTTTTCAATTCTTTTGTAAGATCCAATAATGAAATTTTGGTAGATCTTTCCCCTTGCTGACTATTTCAGCCAAGATAGTTATAAATAAAAAAGTCATACTGCTACTCGTTAATAAGAGCTGTCATGTAAAGAACTGTAGTTATGCTAAAATGGTAATAAACAGTAGAATAAAACATATTTTTGTAGGAACTGTGAGCTGGAGCTGGTTAAAAAAGGTTGGAGTTCTATTTCAGCTGTCACTTCAAACTGTTTCATCTTACAGTAATAGTTCCATAAGCTCCAGCTAACTGTTAAGTGATGGAAAGAATATTAGTAGTAACACTGACAAATTGAGATTTCAACTCTCTGGTAATGGAGTAAAATGTGAGTCCTTGAAGAGTGAATTGCAGACTTACTCCCTGTATGGCCAAATTTCTACTTAACATGGAGCAAAGAAAAAGAACGTTTAAAAATACTTTGAAGATCTTTTCTTGGATTTCCTTTCAAAGAGCAATATATTTCATGGTTCCAGCTTTAAAAAAAAAAAGCACAAAAGGACACCTCTCAAAACTGGAGAAATGAGTGTATTTCAATGGCATGATCAGACTGGGAGCAGAGATTAAACAGGCCGCACAGAATAATTGCTGAACCTGTTTCTCTTACTTGAAGGTTTAGTGCAGTGTCTTTTCCAAGGCAAGCAGAGGGCCTTGCAGAAGAGTTAAGACTATGTCTGTGCACACTAATGCTTGCAAAGATGATTTTAAAGATTAGGTAGTTTTTCTAATAGACAGAAGTCAAGAAACAAGGAATCTCCTGTATTCAGTGGTAGAGAGGTTTTGCTTGATCTTGGCTTTTTGGCCTGCTAATGCAGTGATTGGAATATCTGGTAGGATCCTTGAAAGGCTGTCAAGACAAGGCAGGTTCATGAATTTAGACCTAATAATTCTGACCTGTCCCTCTCAAGAGCAGATATTGTTGTTGGTGAGGAAAAGATCTAAAGGCATAACAATATTTGCTCCATTGTTATTTCTGGATGTATGCTTTTGTGCTTTCTTTTTAAAGACTTAATGCGTGTACTCAGAATGGCTATAATATTCTCTGTGCTCCTGGTACCAAGCATAGCAATTTCACCTAGGAAATGCAACCTAGTGTTGGAGGTAGTATGAAACACATTATTGAGTTATTCTGAAATTTAAATAAGTTAAATGTACTGCAGGAAGTGACTGATAACAAAAAAAAAAAAAAGGAAGGTTTGGGTGGCTTGATTTCAGGAAGCTGAAATGAGGACAAAGAAATACTTTCAAATCTGAGATGCCTAAAAAGCTTCTGATTACTAATAACTTATGTTTTAAACCATTTAACACAATACTTATGTTTGTGAAAATAAAGCTAGTTTAAGAACCTCTTCTGTTGGAGAGAAGGTGGAAAGGAATGAAGATTTTGACAATGTTCCACAGTGGCAAAATGTGTGTTATGACACTGGGGAGGGAGGAAGTGTAAACCCTGTGCAGAAGTCACAGTGTTGGCATCAGTTGCTCTCGCAGAAGTTAGACAGTACATTCACTGATGTGCTGACTTTGTGAGGGTATTTTTCTTCTATGAGTCTATTACGCTTTTTTTTTTTAATGGAGAATGCAAAAGGTAGCAGAAGACAAGGAAGAATAAACAGATTTGTTGAGAGTATCATCTTAAAATGTTCACTGGGGTGGAGACAATTGTTCCTACAATGACTAAAAGGGTGGAATGACTGATTTTATTAAAGTATAGTGTATATTTTGGCTATAAAACTGTGTGTAGTCTGGCCAACTAGTGACCGATGTGTAGGGAAACATATCTGTCTCCATTTATTTGAAGGTGTAAAGATGAGTTATTCGAACTGCCCCAGTGGGATATAACCAGGAATAATAGGCTGGAAATTATTAAGGAAAGAAAAATTCATGCTGTGTCTACCAGGAAAAACTTCCTAACAGCATTCTTCATGCACTGTGGAATAATTTTCCAAAGGAGATGATTGAAGCCAAATATCTCGACATGCTTTAAACTGTACTGGGCAGAGTGCTAGGAACTATTCTGTAGGGAAAAATCTTTAACTGGCAAAAGGATGGCTACATGATCTAATAGGTCTTTTCCATCCCTAATGTCTACAATTCTGTTGTGTTCTTACACATGGTGTTCAAAAACAGTTAACGGAAAACTGTCCAGATGGAAGTTAAAACTCCCTGCGGCACTCTTCGAAAAAGAGTAAGGGATAACTGCAGAATTAGAGCCAACATTCCTTTTCTCAGTAAAACTGGTTCTAATATCCACGGCTGTATGTGAGCTGTTACCGCATTCCTAATAGCTGCTCTGTTTGCTTGTGGTTACTTTAATGCTAATATCTAGCTCATCCTGTCAAGTGTTCTGAGACACACAGAGTAAGAAAGGTCTTCAGATTTCAGTCTGTCATAAGTTCTAGGGAATAAAAATTAATTTCATTTTGTTTTTTAAATTTTGATTGTTTCTTCTGGAGAACTTTAACAGTTAAGGAGTTGCAGATGGTGTTTTGAAACGTTTCTGGAATGCAGTGATGACTTCGAAGCTTTCTACAAAGTTTGTTTTGGTTTTAAATACTCATAGGCTTCTTTCTTTTTGCTCTTTAAACAGAGCCTCTTGTTCAAAGTGTGTATTTTTCATTTAGTCAAAAAACCTAGTGTGACTCCTGTGCTTGGGACAGTGGGGATGATGAGCACCAGACCTTAATTAACCCCCTGACTCCTTCAGAGTCCTAATTCCATACTGTGCTAAATGTGGATGGCACGTGTAAGGAGGAAGAATTAAGAAATCCTGGTATTTCTAGGTGCTCTCGGTGGGTTAACCAGGAGCAGCAAAAGCTCAAGCTATTGAATTGTCTCACCACAGCCAATACTACAGTAAGCACTATAAACATGGAGTAATTTTCAGCAAACTTTCATTCCTACTGATCCTGAACTCAGCTGTGAGCACACAAACTATGTAAATGTTCACCTTTCAATTTGTCCAACAGTATCCAGTCCTGTTGGCTCTCCACTTCCATCTACTGAAACACAGAGGACAGCAGAGAGTCGTGCGGTTCCAGAGCTGAAGAAAGCATTTTTAACTACGGTTCTCTTCCAGCCAAGCACAACACAGGACCTGAAGTGAAAACAAAATGACTTACTGCACTGTATTTGACCTACAACTTTAACCCTTAAAACTTAGTTATCATTTCCATTCTGGTAGTTTCACCGGGACACAGCGCATGGAATTTCCTAGGCCTTAGACATGTTTAATCTGTATCTGTTCATAAGAAGAGCTAAAGGGTGGCTTGACAGCAACAGGGTAACTCATGGAAATGTCACCCTAACGCTGACCCATCAGTTTCTGTTCCTGGTTCTCTAAGCAGCTGTATTTTAATTATTCGGTACTGTGGAAGAATGTTAAATTTGTCTGCAGTAAAAAAGGGGAGGGAGAAGTGTGAAACACTGTGTAACACTTTATTAAAACCTTTATGTATTTTAAATAAATCCACATAATGATTTGATAGTATGCCTTTATGTTGCTTAACTGTTTTTAAACTAATGGGGTTTTTTAATGTGTAGTGTAGGTCATTGGCAACAATACTAATTTGACATGTAATTATTATCCATTTGCTTTATTTGGTATAAGTTGCTGCAAACTGTAAGATCCTAGTTACTCAGGAACTATGTAGTTTAACCATATGCAGTCAGAAACAACAGGTTTTTTGCTGTCATTTTGTTTTCAATGTGTGTTTCCTTTGCTTTCTGAGGATGTGTAGCGGGAACGTGTGGCTCATGGCTGTTGGTACATTTGCCAGTGCAAGTACAGAGAAAGTCATGTTGACTTTCAGCTCTGGCTGAGAACCATACTACTTGTGTTTCATGAGCCTTAGGTTGCTTTATTTTGGTTAAAGTAATGTCTTTTCAGAAATTGACAGAAAACTGACTTGTAGATAATCTGTGCAGGTATATGAGGATATATAGTTAGCTCTTCAGACTTGGTTGATTTCAGATGTCCAGCATTTTTCTGATTAAACCGCTTCCCAGAATTGCTACAGTTGCTAGTGGTCTGAAAGAAGTATTTGGGAACAGCTAAACGCTTGTTGTCTTGGGTAAGGCATTTTATGTCAAGTGTGCTGGAAGAATAGAGATTTCCTCTCTCTTGGAAAAGTTGGAGGACAGTTGGAGAAAGGAATTTTCAGTAGCGTTACCAGCGTGTGAGGCATTGCTGTAATAGATCTCTAGTTGGAGTAAAGTAGGCATGTGTATAGCTTTCCTATTTCTGCTGATACTCATCTTAGAACTTACATTCGTGGGGAGCTGGGGGTGATGCTGGGGCAGTGGGAAGGTTTTGTAGCGGAAGCGCTAAATGAGAAGCCGATGTGAATTTGGCAAGCGGGAGAGTTTCCTGAGATGGAGCATCCTCTCAGCAGCCTTGGCATGAATCCTGGCTGCCTCTGAGGGCTCCCACCCTCTCCAAGATGGAAGTTCCCACAGAGAGCACTAATAGCATCCCTCACAGCCTCAGTGTGTCCTGCTAAGGCACGGGGCTTGACTGCTGTGAAGCAATGCAGGAAATGCCTCCCAGGGCCAAGAGGAACATACCTGATCCCATAAATGCATCATTCCAGTCCTAGAACAAACTGGACTATAGGAAGGCATTTCTATTAGTGGTGCAGCGACTGGCACACCTAATAAAGAAGAAGGTGATTAATCAGTACTGTTTGGTCACTGGCATGTTTTTTTCCCCACTGTATTAGTGTGTTTAGCAGTTCCTAACACTAACTGTGACTGTGTGTGCTTACTTAGTGTGTTGTTTTCCTTAGTAGACAATTATACCAATATTGAATGGAGCATTTTTTTGGTAACTGGGTTAAAGAATTCTGAGAAGATTGAAACAGTAGGCAGCAAAGCTTGTTAAGAAGTTCTTATTTTACAAGCCCTCAAGAATTCAGAATATGGCTTGCTTACTACTTTAAAAAGTCCAAACGTCCCTTATAGACTCCATTTCAGAGCCAGAATCAAATCTATGCTATACTTGTCTGAAAATCCAAACATGCACTTTTGGCCGTTACTGTTTACTGAATCAGGACCCTTGTGTTTCCACTTGCACTGTATCTAATTTATCGTAAGTGACCACAAAAACTAAAATTATTTATATGTTGGCACCTAACAGCTCTACTATAGTTAAGGGTCTGTTGGCATTTCCATTATAAACCTTCCCTTTGAGAGGTTTATAACTTGGCGGTTTTACTTTTGCTTCAGGCTCAAATGTGCCATTTTCATCCAAGCACAAATTCTTCTACAGAATTTCATTTAAACCAGTTTGGCCATTATTTATTTTAGAGTGTGTGTGCTGGGGAGTGGAAGGGAACACAGTATTTAATTTTGGTTTCAGAAGCTTTTTGGTCAGACTATATAATGAAAGAAAAATGGTGCTTTTTTATTTTATTTTGGAGGTACTTAACCCTTCCTTGGATGTGTCAGAGTTACTAAAACTGGGCTTTTTCAGGTTGCTCCCAATGCTCACGTGCCACACATCCATTCCCACCCGTCCACCTACCCATCTTGCCTGTCCCTACCCAGTGACATGCTTCGAGGAAGCATCCTCTGCCTTCTGGCAGCAAAAGGTTTATGGGGAGTGGATGCAATAACATAACAGTGGATGTTCTGTTGAGAGCCCAACCAAGGAAACAGATGGAGCTTAATTGGAAAAAGACAGGCCAAACACAGTTGTCAGTCAAATGTAACCCTATGTGGTTAAGAGTGGCATGTCCTATGGCTCTGCCATTTCTTGTGGGATGTGTGTAAATTACTGCTTGGGTGCAATAATCCTCCCAGTCCAAAAGTAGTCTGAGTTGCCATTTTTCCCTTCCTGCTGAATGCTGAACCGCAGAGGAATTTCAACTCTTTTTTTAGTCATAAATTCTTGCCATAGTACTGTATTATTATGCTAATTAAATTCTTGCCACACGAATAATACATATCTGTAATGTTTCAGTACTAATCATAGTAACACAGTACCAGTGTTCTTTTAGATCGTGGTTTAAGAATACAAAGAAGGGAAATTGTGTACAGAGAGGTAGAAGCTTTTATTAGACCAAATAATACAGCTGAAAATAGAAAACAAGTTTCTGAGTCAGTGCTTTCATCACATTGCACAAAAAGCAGTAAAGTACAATAGCTTTTCTTTTTTTCCTTTGCTATTGAATTACTCACAAGAAAAAGCTACTCAATGGAAAACCAAGTGGGGAGAGAATATGTGGTTTGGCGGCTTCTTGTGTACTCATCATTTTGGGGCCGTCTTTTTTCAGGTAGTTCATGCAAATTACTGATTGGGCAAACAAGTAATAAAACTGCTTTGTTGCGTTTTGTCTCCAGTTTTATTAGCAAGAGGGAGAAGGGAAACAGGAGTATAATTAGTTATGGCGGCAGATACTAACAGCTTATTGAACCATAGGGCATTAGATCCCATTGAAGCATTTGAAAGTCTTCTCCGTCTTGCTTTTTTTCCCTCTAATTCCAGTTGTTAATGAATTCATAGCTCAAAATCCCAAATCCTGAATGTTTTAGAGACAACTCATTTTAAATTTTATTTGTGTATTTTTAGTTTGTTGGCAGTTAAAAGCACCAAAGGCTAAAATTTTAGTATGTATTAAAACCTGCTATTTTCAGCTTTGGACTCTGGAAACGGAAGTTTACAGAAACAGCAAATGTCACAAGATGTGGTTAGTTCATCACTATCAAAACTTAAATTTTAATGACATTTTCACTGGTATTCCTCTATTGCTAGGGATGAAAAAATTTAAACTATATGCAGTCATGGGAAAGAAAATTATTAGAAGTACCTTAATAGAGCACATCTATAAAGCTCCAATTCAGCATAAAACACTTAAGCATCTACTTAAGTCCATCCTTTTCCACAGGGATTTGGTGCAAATTGAAGAGGTGTGTCCTCAGTGTTTATTGTGCTGGGGGATAATCTGTCTGTTTTACCCTACTGAGGTACTGTCTTTGAAACTCAAGGGTTTCAAAGCACCGTAGAGCTGACTTCCTGGGCATGATTTGGCTGGGCTTTTCATGCAGCTATAAGCTAATTGTTTTAATTATTTGGAAATATCCTTCATCACGAACTAAGCATAGAGGATTTGTTATTTGGTGTCACCTAAGTTCAAGGATTTATTGTTTGCTATTTTCAGCATCTAACCTTGTTGATACATAACTCAAACCTTGTTGAAATATAACTTAGCACAATGACTTATACTCCTTTCTGCCTTTCTTGGAAATGGGATAGTATTGGGTTAGAATATTTTATGGTTATTTTCAAAGCAGCGTCTCCTGCAAACATGACCTTGAAGCAGAACTATATATTTAGGCTTTGCAAGTTGTTATGTTTCATTACTACTCTATTTATGTCTCTACAACACAACAGTGGCTGACTCAATTTAAACACTGTCCCTCGCTTTCTAACTCTCTAATTGAAGCAGAAATAATGACCATTTTTCCCCTCCCTTCACCCACTCTAGTAGATATATTACCATTTCTCACAAGGTCACAGCTGGGAATGAACACTCTTGAATCTTTGTCACTTTATTCTATAACAACTTGAGTGTCCTCTATACTGCCTGATGAAATAAAACACATTTTCTAAATTCCAGTTGTTGCTCTGGATTTCCAGTGACAAAATCTACAGGATTTTGAGGGAAAAGAGAAGTGGAGAAGGTTTATTAGCTGAAAGGTACTTGTCTGTAAGTACCTGGAGTAGACTGCGGTTGCAAAGGAGTGTTTGTTTTATTGTTGCGTGGCTGTAGTGTAGAGTTTTAACTCTTCCTAAAGCTTATGAACTTTGTCTGCCACTTTGCCAAGTGTTATTAGAATACGTACCTGTACTGACAGCTCTCACTAGGAAGGTATCTGCCCGCTCTTGATCACCTGCATGTGTTGCTTCAACTGGATCTGAACTCCCCAAGCTGAGGATGTGTTTTTAGAGGGGTATACAACTTGGATACCATAGAACTCTGGAGCTAATTTGTGCAGCCCATCATTACTTTGCCTCCCTAATCAGATAATTCATATGAAATTTAATTATCACTGTGAATAAATACTCACTATGATGAGATAGAACTCTGTAATTTTTATTTATTTAAATAAACTGCATGGAAATTACGTTAGGGAAGGGGAAAATTAAGCTGGAGAAGTCATAGTTCAAGGATGAGGGCCCTGTTTGTAAGTGTTGCACGTAGGCTGTCAACATTTTTCTTTTCCTTAAAAAACAAACAAAAGCAAACAAACTAAAAATGGCCAGAAAGATATAAACATGCTCCCCCATAAAACAGCCCCTGATTTTCTTTTCTGTGTTAATTTTCATATATTTGTGAAAACTTCTGTAATTTTCCCCAGTATTTAGAAATTGTCAATATTGGCTCACACTTACCCGGATTTTGGGGTACATACTCACTATAGAAGGATTTTCAAAAGTGCACAAAGTTTATTACATGCAGGTGTTCCTGTTAACTCAAATGGGAGATTATTTAAAAAATAAAACCCATGGCTTAAATCTGAAGTTACAGAAAAGACATACAATAAATCTGGTGTATTTAATTGAGGATAGCGTAAATGCTATCAAAAAATACAAATAACTGCTGCCCCTTTTAAAATATAAGAGATTGTAAGAGGTTAACTTATGTTATTACAATACAGTAAAATCATATAACTTTATATGAATTAGTGGTTTAGTTATTAACAGTCAACATTTGAATGTTTCATTTTCTCATTCCTCTTTATGTTGACTTCATGTACAGTTTTAAATAATATTAGTTATTAACGGTCAACATTTGAATGTTTCATTTTCTCTTTCCTCTTTATGTTGACTTCATGTACAGTTTAGTTATCAGCAATTTCTTAGTAGGAGCTTCTTAATAAGCAGAGATGTTGCAAAATGAGTCTTAGGGACTTTTTTGCTTGCTTTCCTTAGTACTGTAGTATAGTTCAGACTTCTTATTCATGTAGAAAAGTAAATAAGGATTTAATGACACTTCTCCACTCAGTGCTAAGCCAGATACTTGGCATATAACTGTCATAAGGGCTTCTTTTCTCTGCCTTGCAGTGACCTTAACTTGACCTAAAAGGACTAGTTTCTGTAGGGATTGCAATGACTCATGCTCAGAAAGTTCTTGTCTGTGACTTTGTGGTTGCTTCGTTTGGGGGGTGTGTGTATTTTACATGACATCACGGTGTCTATACTATCAGTTCCTAACAGAGAGAGAAAAACTAGTTTTATGTATATTTTAATGCAATTTGCATTAAACTGCTTCTGTATACTCAGTGGAGCAGCAGAGACATCTAGACACCGTGGTTTTCTTTCTACATAATGTAGGCTGGGAATACAGTAGGTTTAAGATATCCGTCTGTCTGTTTCATTACAAATCCATTTAAAATACTAATCATAATTCATGTTCCCTCATTCTTTCCACATTTAGGGGTGTTACCTGGGTTTGGAATAGCCAGCTGTCTCAAACCCTATCCGCATATTTAAAGGAATAAGAAGTCTTGGCAGACACTGGAACAATTAATTGGCTTTTTCAGCCAAGTCAGGTTAGGAAAGTATTTTGCGGGGAGGGGGCCGGGTGGGAGGGGAATGCAACCTCCTGGTTTCAAGTTTGAGTTCTATTAACCCTTTAGGAATGGTAATCAGACTTTTGCTAAGCACAGTTCTTCATCTCTGACACTCATGAAATTCTTAAGTTAAAAGATTCTAATCTGTTAATATGCAGGACAAATATGTTTTATTGGGGAGACATGCCTGGGATGAGGTGGCAAGTGCTGAATCTAAATCGTGATGGATTTAAGAATCTCTGGGGTGAAATAAGCATTAGAATCTGTATTAAAGAACTCCAGCCTCCTCCTGGTGTATACTTTCAGAACAGAAGAAGGAGGAAGGTGGTATCTGAGGCACAGGATGATGCCGTCTTCCTGTTGAGTTAGAATAAAATATTTCAGTGTTGGACTTGCTGACCACATTCCACACCTTGGCTTAGCTGCAGATGCTTAGTTAATATTTCATTCCCAGCTCAATAGGTTCGCTTATTTTCATTCTAAAACCAGAACAAGTACTAAACACCAAATTTTAATTGCATGTATGTCCTTGCATTCCTGAAATGTTTTGTTTGAAGTATTTGGATTGTTACACAGTCTGTACAATTCTGTGTACTTTTTGGTGCCAATGAATCAATTTATGGCAAAGAATTTTCTATGCAGTTGCTTTTAACAGTTGGGTGCTCCTGTTCTGCAGATTGTTTGTTTGTTTGTTTCAATTGTTCTTCATGGAGTAAACTACTGGTAGTTTAGACTGGAAACTGTAAAGTTAAACTTTTTGGAATCGTTACTGCCCCAAGAGGGAATATAAACCATATTGAACGAAATTTATTTAGCCTATTAAAAAGTCAGCCTAAAACTACATTTAATTAGTTTACACTATTACATCACTTCTAGCGGGGAGTAGAACTTATGCAGAGTAAAAGGAGCTCTATCAGGTGAGCTGACTGTGGCCCATATGGGGCTTTAAGATAATGATGAGTTTAAATTTCCTCTTAGAGCTAAGTGAGAATAAAACTGGAGGCAATAAATACTCTTGGCCAAAGCCATTAAATGAAAAAGCTGGGAATTCTCCAGCTCTTGACTTAAATTGTTTGTTTATCAGCTGGCGCCTAGTCTGGAGTCAAGAGCTGGAGATTTCTATCTGTGACAGAACTTTGAAACTCTTGCAGGACACTTTCATTTTAACTTAAGGTAACTTGAGTTTATAGCTTTGGCTTTAAAGATTACTAATGATTTACTCATTTCCTTACCATTTAACCAGAGAGGACTTTTTCCCAGGAAGGGATCTGTGTTTATTTAGGGCCTTTGTCTGTGGAGGGATTAAAAGGCAGCCCACCAGCATTGTGAACTTGATGGTAATAAAAGGTCACCAACACACACCATAAAAACGTTCTTACTATGGAATTAATTATACAGTGTAATTTTACAAAGCATTTCAGTAACCCTCCTTTTAGACTTCTGCTGTATTTGATTTTTCCTCAAATGGGGAAAAATTCAACTTTTGGCATTAATTGTGTGAACTAGACTCTGTGTGTGTGTGTACAGCCGTTTACAGTATAATATACTCATCGGCAAGTTCAACTCGCAACTGAAAACAACTGTAAAATTCCAGCTGAAGTTAGATCTGGCCATGTGAACTTTAAAACTTAAAATAGTGCACGCTGGGAGTATGAAGAGAGAGGGAAAGAGAGGGAGAAATAAAAAAAGATTTGTTAGCTAAGAAATGCAAAAGATTAACTTAAACATGTTTGGTACTTTTATAGAATATTGCATATTTTCCAAGCCATTAAGCACTGTTCAGACAAAATCCTGTTTTTTTTTCTAGGCCACCAGGTGGCATTGCAGCCCAGCCTGCTCAAAATAGGCAATTCATAATTTATAAAAAGATTTGTACAGAAGATAGTTCTCCCCTCCACTCCATTCATTTTCTCTTACTTTTAGGGCTTAATTTTGAATATCCGGTAATGATAGTTAATATGCCTAAAAAACAAAGTGATTTAATTCTAGCATTCATTTTTACAAAGGGTAAAAAGTGTTAAAATTACTTCATCAGGGTATTGGCAAAACATTCTTTTTGCTTTGGTAAGGTGGTAACTTGTCTTTCTATTTAACTTATGAATGAGCTTAGATTCATCCACTGTGAAGGTCACAATAATTTCCTAAAAACTGTGGAGTGGGCAGACAGAGAAGAATATGTAGAGGAGTCTCTGTCTGTGGGCAGACAGAGAAGAATATGTAGAGGAGTCCACATGCTTTCCTGTGTTGGGTGCAAAGGTATCTTGCTATATTCAAAATTAGGATTAAAAACTACAATTATGAAGTTGATTTTTTTCTTCCTCTTTTGCCTTAAAAAGATATCTTTCCTCTTTTTCCAATTACCATTTAATCACACCCTCCATACTGTTTTATAAGTGTACAAAAGAAAGCACGGACCCATGAAAAATAACTGGAAAATCGTATTTCACCAATTAAATTATTAAATAGCTAGTAATATGTGTCATGTGGCCCGTTTGACAAATTTAGTCCAATAACCTAGTCAAAACCATAGTAAATCTCTAGTTTGAGTAAGGGGGGATTTTTTCCCCCCAGTTTTGTATTTTTGAATGTGTACTTTTATGCTTATCCCTGAAACAGATGAATTTAAAGAAGTGCTACTGTAGTGATTTATCTGCAGTTTTACCAAGTACCACTCTTCTTGTGCTGCTGCCCTTTTTGTTAGGCCATTTAATGGGCATAACCCATTTTAAGAAATTTATATGTTTTCAAAGTAAATGTCTCTGACCTCCCACCTTGTTGGAAGTCCAAACATACATGTTTTGCTGTAGTCTGAGTATCTGAGATGCAGCATAACCAAAATACTAAAAATTCAGATACTAAGGGAATAAGAAAAACCCCATGTGATAATTTAGGTAATGCTTTCAGCAGATCATACTTTACCATCGATTTCTTCACTAAGCAATGAAGTAGTAGAATAGGTAATTGAGGCTTTTGACCCTGGATATTAAACTTTTAAACTTGATACAACAGTCTGCCTCTGAGCTTTGTTGTATACTGATATTGCTACTTACTTAACATCAAAAAGCAGTGGTAGTTTGCCTTTATAGATTGCGCCTGTGTTCTGGAATTGCCTCCTGCTGTCCTTGAACTGTTTCTTAGTTTAACGTGTTAGATTTTCTCATCAAAGCTTTTAAGCACCACGTTTAGTTAACACTTGTTCTATCAAATCTGATACAGTAGACCGGTTTGGAATAAAACTGTTCTTTTCATTAACAAACAGGATAGCTTGACAGGCCTCTTTCCCAGCACATCATGGGTTTTTGGTGTAATGATATGCACATGCAGATTTTACATTGCATGTAATCTTTATGTTTGCCCAGTTTGCAGTCATTGCTCTAGGACTAGAGTAAATGACTGTTTTTTGCCAAGATTCCAAAAGTAAACTGGCCTCATTAAAAATAATGGTTGCTGAGAAAAGAATCTCTGTGAGTTGGAGCAGTTTGCTTAGAGACCTGGGTAACCGTAACACACTTTTGGTTCCCTATCTACTGGTTCCGTTCAGTGGGACACCACTGCTGCTGAGACCTGCTGTGGGATTCACAGCACAGAGGTGGAAAACAAGAACGCATGGATAAAGGGAAAAAAATAGAGTAATAGTATCCATTTAAGATACGATTCATTGCTTGAGCTGGCTAGATAAAAATTGGGATGTGGGGGGAGAAAGGAGAAGAACAAGGTAATAAAATGGCTTTTAATGGTAGAATCGTAGAATGGAATGACTTCAGAAAACACAATTCTCTTTGACTTTTCATTTGGCGTGAGTAGTATGTGTGTGTAGGCACATTGTGTCAAAACCATGGCAATGTTGTATATTGCTTTGCCCAGTTTTAAAGTGGTTTGAGAAACATCTTTTAAAATAGAAAATTCAATAAAAGTGTATAATGGGAATGTTTAATTACTATAATCAGTTACAGCTACAGTCATTTTAGAGTGGCTGCATTTTATAGTATTTGTGTACTTACTGCTTTAAACTTTACAAGAGTTATTTCCTACATAGACACTTCTAATTTTTTTTCATCCTTCTGTTTGTAAATGGTTTTGGTTTGGGTCAGTAAAAATGGAAGTGCTTAAATATGCAGCCTGTGGCCTTTAGAAAATTTGAAAAATGTTTAGCTACTTTATTGTCAAAATTTGGGGTTTCTTTAAGATTCATCTACATGTATACAAAGGATGTGGCTATGCATATAATTTTTTGCAGGTGATGTTCCTAGTAATATTTTGTTTTAAACATGAATTAAATTTCAAAAAGTATAAAAAAGCCTTTTCTTAAGGAGAAAAAAGGTCTGCATATTCCCTAAGACTCTCAGATTTGTAGCAAATGTACTGGAATCCCAGTACTAAAATAAAACAAAATAAAATATTTTATTTTATTTTTTAAATGAAACTCTATTTAGTGACAAAGTAAAGATACCACATTAATGATAACGTATGAAACTTCTAACTTCTGGTTTGTACTCCAGCTCATACCTGCTTGGAATGAAATGTAGAGGAAGAAATTAAAGCTGCTTCTGTAGAAAACATCCTCAGGCTTTTAAAGTAGATGCCTGGGACCATTCTTTTCATCATTTGCTGGGATTAGAGAATTATAGTTTTGTGAATTGGGTGTAACATAGATGAGTAAATAGATTATAAAGTAAAATTTTAGAAGCCCCAGCAAGTTTCAGAAGTGAAATCTGCCGAATCTGCTCTAGAAGCAGAGTTCAGCTGGCGCCTGTTGGATAATGGAGCAGGACTGAGAGCAGTTGGGAACAATGTCTTCAAGAAGTGTAGTAACTTTTCAAAGGTCAGTCCTGTTGCTCATTTAAACGTCTTCCTCCCGTAGTTATACTTTCCTGTACCTTTGCTCAGGGCTGTGCCTGACCGGATAAAAAGTGGCGAGATTGCAGAACTTCTCCCTCCCAGGACACCGAGTAACTCTAAGAAGAAAAGCTGTTCTGTGGGAAGTGGGGTGTAGCTGGAGTGTTGGTGAAGCAAGTGGTTGCACTGTTGAACAGTGCAACTGGAATATAAAATCCTAAATCTTTTATGGTGTTCTTGCAGCCCGCTTCATTTGATGAGTAAGAGGGAAGAGAAGGTGTCGGAAAACATTTTTTATGTGTGTGTTTGGTTGTCTGTTTCATATTATTACTGTTGAAAATCCTAAAAAAAATACTCGTTAGAGCAACAGGCAAGGAGTTTCTTCCCTTGGAGGGATAATACACATCCTGGAAAATCATGCATTTCTGTCCTTTGCTGGCTTGTGAACGATGTGGCTGATAAAAATACTTTTGGGTTTTTTTGCTTTCTTAAAAATCCAACATCTGTTAAATTAGGTGACAGCTGACAAAAATTGGTCTTGAAATTTGAAGTACATCATTGCTTGTTCCTAATTTGACTTTTTAAAATGACTTCAGAAATAATGTTTCAAGCAAGTAATAGTGTACATAAACTGTTTAAAGTTCTCAGCTATGGGCTATATACCTTTTAGCTGGTAGTAGATAGGACATGTTAAATAGTGTGCGTGGCTGCATTTATATCCGTGTTCTTTTCTCTTATCTTACAGGGCCCTACCTTACATAACAGAAATGACCCAATAAAATGAACAACAAAAAGTGTAAAATTTCCTTACAACAACAAGAACCTAAAATAATCATTTTATAATGCCAATGAGGTAGCTGACTGTGTGCGTTATTGGGTAATAAGATATCCTCTGATGTGTTTACTGCATTCAGCCTTCCACGCAAATATGTATTGGAGCCATAAAATGACAGTAATTGTAGTAGCGTACACCTTACCTCTTGTTAAATCATTTCGTTGCATTAATGATTATCTAGTGAACTAATTTTTGTTGCTACTATGAAAATTTTATAGAAAGGAGAGTTGATAGATTTTCAGTTTGTCAGTAACAATTATGTTGTAATCTCAAATTTTGTATCAGTGTGAAATTATTTAATAGTTAAAAGTTGCAACACTGCAGTGCCTTACAAGACTGAGATAACTTTGAAATTATTTATATGTAAATAACATTACATATAATGTATAGTATCATAGGAAACTCAGATTAATATGATTAAACAGTGGAAAAAATATTTGTTAATATTTTTTGCAAAGTGACATTCCTTGTCAGTTCCACAAAATGTGTTGAATGAGGGTGGTTGTGTTCTAAACACAGTATCAACAGTTTGCCTTCTTTAATAGAGTCAGGTTTTGTAACATTTTAGATAAAAATAAATACATTTTCAGTTTAAAAAATATTTTTTTTATCCATATTGCTAGACTATAGGAAACTTATTATCATTTTGATGGCTTTGAAGAATAATTAACCAACATAGTACAAGTTATATCTGTTACATTAGATGAAACCACATTTTGTCATACAATTAGATTTTATTATTTAATACTTAACAATCTTCCTTATATTTTTCAAGGCTGACTGGCCTGATTGTAGAATATGCCTGTGTTCCTCTGTTAATTTTATTTTTCTTTTGAGTGACACACTTGTGTCCTATATTATGAAAATAACCTGTATCCTTTGAACACGGATAGAGTAACAGTGAGAGTAATGAACAGTAAGAGTATCAAATAATAGGAGTAATCAATGCTTTATCCAGGGTATGCATGGGAGGCAACTAGAAAAGCTATATTGAGTAAATGAGAGCTGTAGATACTGAATGATGGTGAACTACTGAAAAATGTGTTTTTCTTGAACTGATGGGTCAGTTTGAATGAGGGCATGGATGTGTATGGTGAAAGAAAGTGAGGATGGAAAGGCATGTGCTTCCCAGGAAAAATGGACAGGCAAGTAAGGTGTTTTGATTCTGTTTTGGAGGAAGAACAGTCTCGAAAGGCAGGAAGTCAAAAGGTGAGGAGAAATAAGACTGTTCTAGAAGTCTTAGCTTAGCCTAAAATTTTCTCCTAAATTTCTTGGGGAGCAGGGGGTGCTTGACTTTTTTTGGGAGCAATTTAAAGTGAAAGTAGCATGCTGCAGGGTGCAAAGATGCTTCTTTGCTTCGCCTGTGGTTTTCTTCATGTAGTCTCTGAAGCATACAGCTCTCCTAGACAGGTGGACTCTGAAAAAAATACCTAAGTAGAAAATGCTGTAATGATTATTGGGGGCAGAGTGTGAGACTGCTGGACTGTGGACTGCCCAAGAAAAAGCTGAAGTGTCATTCATGTAGGTAAGACAGATCCAGAGTTACTGGAACCAGGAAGGGTGTTACAGGGAAGAGAGGGGACTGTACACATATGAGTGCTGGCTTGGAGAATTCTGTACTGATGAACTCAAAGTGCCAAAGGTTTATATCTCTCTTGAAATAAAGAATAGGAAGCTTTTATGTCTTGTTTTTGTGGGAGGAGTTTGTCTGAATGAGTATATTACACCATAAAGGAATAGCTTTGTTGACGTCAAGCTTGCTTTGGCTAACAGAAAAACTATAGACCTATTGGATGATTTCCTCAAGGAAAGAGAAGCACATGGAAGAATGAAAACTCATTGCAGGTATACTTTTCTAGTCAGTCCTGATATTTTTGAGGTATGACAGATCTAAAACTGCTGTGTCTTGTTTCATGAACACTATACCTTAGACATATTGTTGGAATTTTAAACGTAACAGTTCTGAGAGTCTCAGAATTGGTTTTAAAGTATTGAACAGTGCCAGTGATTCAAAGACACATGTAGCTGAACTTAAGATTCTCATTAAGTAGTTTTGAAAATAGGCTTTCCGTGTCAAGTTGTGCTTGGGATCCAGAATTCAGACAAGTTGATACACGTTCCTATGATTTCTTTGAGTGTGTGGTTTTCACTGCATGGATTGTCACAAATTTGGTGGCTTGTCTTTGCCTGGATAGATAGTAACAAAGCCAAAGGAAAGTAAATAGGCAATATATAGTTCTTTTTCTAACTCTGCAGCATTCAAGGAACTGTTGACATATTTAGTCAATCACCTCCTTGGATGCTTCTATGAAAATGAAAAATGATTATATAATTAGGGCGTCTATAGTGAACCCATGACAAAGCAGTTGTTAAGTGGGTCTTTTATTGTCTGATCACATGTAATCTTTCTCTTAGAGGCAGGTCATTTTATCACAGTGAAAAAATCTTCTATTCTTCATTGATCAGGGTTTTCTTGTGTGCTGGCATTAATAAGTCCTGGGAATTCCTTAAGAGTGGAAGCTTAATAATTATCTCTTTGCTGTCAAAGAACTAGTCTAGTTGATGCTTGGTTTTTGCAATGTCTAATGTCAAGGTTCTATACCAGTAATTAGTACCAACACTTCCCACATACTGAATTTATAGCACTGTGACCACATTTTTACATATGTTGAGGGATACTTCAGTAACCCTCTTAACATGAGGATATTAAGAAATATGCTCTGTTTTCGCTCCCTAGAAATTTAGTTTGCTGCATTTTTGGTTTTTGCTGTCTGGCAGCAAGTGTAATAAGATCAAATTGTGCTATTCTGTAATGCTTTTCACCTAATTATACATCATATTTAAAAGAAAGAGCCTTGCCGTACTGCCAGTATAATGTGGAAATACAAAATAACTTCTATTAAAGACACTTTTGACTGTTAGAAGACATTAAGTGGCCAGATAAAGCAAAACCACTGTGCTGGAGGCCTGCCAGAATGCAAGTAAGTTATTGATATTGAATCTTTGACTTAACGGTATTCTAGGAATGGATGAACAAAGGAATTACTTTTTCTCATGTACTGGTGCATGAGTAATTGATGAAAGATGGATAAAAATAATTTATTTTTTTTTAAATGCTACGTGGGATCACTTCTGGTAGGGTCTCAGAAATTAATTTCTGTTAATTTCTGACTGAATGAGAGTTAAAAGTTGGTAAGAACTGATTTTGAAAAATGCCTAGCAGAAGCAGTGCCTGCAGCACACGTATGCGTTACCAGTCTTGCCAGCAGAACCAATGTATTTTGTGACAGGTCAGACAGTCAAGTCCTTTTCTGACTGTAAGCAATATATGAGCCATAAATGCTTAAGCCTAAATTTCAGTGTTACAAACCATCCTCCTCTGTCTATTGCCATAATAATCGAGCTGCTTCTGCTTTACTTTTAAAGCAGAAAATACAGTAAATGTCTTCATTTGAAGCTCGCATAAGGGTTTATTTTTATTTATATGTGGAGAAAACCACACAATCTATTTTAGCTCAGAATGCATTGTAGTTAATGGGTGCCTTCATACTCTTTTCTTTCATTTTCTTTTCACGGAATTGAAATCCATAGTCTTGGAGTAAATGCCATACAGTTTCCATACCTTGTATACAAACATCTACTGTTGGTACATGAATATGATAAATGGTATTTGTTGGAAGCTGTATTTATCAATGGAAAGGAATGTCTCTTGGATAGTTTGATTCAAAATCAGCAACACCACTAGTAAAATGGTAAAGATTGTGAAATCATCTGAAGTCAGTGAGGGACTCATGCAGTGGGAGAGGAATGGGCTTGTTTGCTCACCATGTCTACATAATGTTTTAAGTGCATTTGGGTGTTGGTTGGAGTTTCTGCATTGTGCTGTGTCATGGGCATTTTTTCTGTGGCTCTGCTGGACCTTGTTCTTTCTTTGCCACCACCTTGCTTCTGTGATATGGGAATTCTGGCCGGATTTGTATATGCAATGTGTTATTACAGTTTATCCAAAGCCCAGTAGACAGACAGACTTCTGGTGAACCAGATACTGCATGTATATGTTCTGCTGCCAGAGGTTTGGCCAGATTTGGTTGCTCTGATTCTCTCCTTTACTTGTTTCTTTTATTGCACTCATGTCATGGAATGCAGATTCTTCAAGTCATTTCCTTATTTTGATAACTATAAATATTTGTTGCTAGTGGCATTTATTTTCAGTCAGCTGTTTTTCATTTGAGCACTGATTCTGGTTTGCCTCCTTTTAACTTTGAGAAAGATGGGCGATTGTATTTATTCTTGAGAAGAAATACAAAGGAAATGTATTTCTGAGCTTCCCTTCACTTATTACTGGTGCTTCAGCTTATGCTGTATTATTGGCTTTACTACACATCATTAATACTGTTTGAGTGAGAGCTTTTGAGAATTACATTTAACGTCTTTCATAAATAGTTAGTGCATTAACATTCACTGAAAAGGCCAAAGAGTAGCAGGAGATGAGGGTTAAACTTATGGGCCCTCTCCAACTCCAGAGCTGAAATACAGATCATAGAGATGGTTTTTCTAGCCTTGTGATGAAAAGAATTGATGTCTGTCTGGTTCGATGACATCAGTGCAGCTTGTTCTCGTGGGAAATAATCTCCCCAGCAGATCTGTAGGAAGGAGCCTATATGCCTCTTCAGCTTAATATAGTCAGTGCTATGCATAGATATGGAAATTACTGCAGGAGTTTCCAGTAAAGAAAACTTTGCTTTAGGGGTTTGAAACTCTTGCTGGAGAAGTACTGCCTGGGTGAACGCTGTGACTCACTAGGGTGGTGAATCTTAAGGAATATTTCAATTTCTTCCTCCTGACATAGCCTCCAGTTCTGCTACCTGAGGTTTAGCAGCATTTCCAGAGTACCCAGAGCACAAGCAGTCTTTATGCAACTCACACAGTTTTACTGTGCAAGCTAAGGTGACTGTACCAAAGTTCATCTACTTCCATCTCTGGTGGCTGGGAGGATGCTTATAAAAATGCTCCTGTGGGTTCCATCTTTGGCAGGGGCTCTACCTTATCACCAAAACCAGCACTATCAACTTTGAGTCATTAAATATGAGAGAAATGGATTCAGTATGAAGGCAAACTTGGAATGTTGCTTTCAAGAACAAAGGGAAATAAGTAATTAGTAAAAAATGCACTTCCATTTCCATCTCTGTCCTTGCTAGGAGTACAGGAGGGCGTTTATCCTAATGATTATTATCCTCTTGCACTTGCTGCAGTTATTAGAGTATCCAGTGTGGCTTTGGGGGGCCAGAGCGGCTGTTCTTTTGAATAGATCCCTCAGCTAATACAGCTAGAGCACAGGCTTGTTCAACGTGAACAGGACAACAGAGTGACAGGACAAAAGGGAAGACACGGCTGCTCTAGTGAAAGGGGTAGTATCCCACCACCATTGTGGTGGGCCTATTTTGGTAGAGGTTTGGAGAGAACTGAAGGAGGCTGACACATGGTTCGTTACATGGTACTGCTATCCCAAACCTATGATCCACTGTCTGTGTATTCAGCAGAACCTTAAAAGGGAGTGTATTAAGTGGCAAGAAATTTAATACAGTGCTTCCTGAGTTGAACCTAAGATGAGCCTGTCATTGGGTTTCATTTTGCTTGGACACTGATGCAGCAGGCTCTACCCCATGGCAGAGTAGATGCAGCCAGAGTAGAAAAACTCCTTGTAACATGTGGCAAAGCAAATTGCAATGAAGCCATTCAAGGGGGCAGAAGGAAGCTTTCTTTATCTGGAATGATTAAAAATCGTAACTAAAAAGTTCCTGCCTGTCATTCAATGAGATTAAATTCTCTGATCCACCGTTCTTCTTTTTTTTTCTTTTTTTCCTACTGTGTTATCTTATCTGTGGTATAGCTATTGCTTTGATGGTTTAATTGTATGTGTCTCTTGACCTCTTTAATGATAGCCCTCTGTTGGCCCACTCTTCCTTGCTTTGACCAGGTGGCCATATGGCATCATCTTAACTTCCTCCAGTGAAGTGTTTCAAGTCAAAGTGCTTCTCCCAGGCAAGAAAAACTTGCTATAGTATAAATCTCTCTCCTTGGTCTCATTGGGTCTCCTATTTGTGACTTGGGTCTCCTGGGTCTCATTGTGACTGTGTTTTCCTCCTCCCAGTCTCTTATTTGCAAATCTGCTTCAAGCTATTTCTGTAGTTTGCCATCATCTTTTATTCCTGATGTTGCAGGTTCTTTTCCACGTTTGTCTCCTCACTCATAGGTTTTATGACTCACTAATTTCTTTTCTACAGTTCATCAAAGTTCGGTAGCAGATACTGGGAACAGTGGAGAAACTGAGAGTTTCCTTTGCCATAAAGAAGATATGGCTTGTCAGGACTGGGAATTATACTGATAGTGGCTTCACTTAAATCTTCCTGCTTAACACTGCCCATTAAATGGCTGAAATACAAATCTCAGATAACATCCTCTTTGGCCAGAGCAACCTTACAGAGGAAAGTGTGATTTGTAGTTTTTGCTCAGACAACAAAAATAAACAGTAAATCCAAATTGCTTAGATTTCGTTAGCATAAACATTTTTTCATATGAGACCTCAGAGATTCTGTTTGAAGGATCTGTTGTTCCAGAGAACATGACTGAAATTGAAAAGATATGATTGGCATCAACCTCACAAACTACCATTTGTCCTTTTTTCATCAAAGTAATAATCATACTTGCTGCTCGCAAGAATGCTCCCATGTCCCTGTATGTTCTTTTGCATTTTATGTCTTGACCAGAATTTAAATTTTCTCAAGCTAATTATTTTCAGAAGGAAACTAAATGCATTTTTGGTTGATTGCATTATTGGTAGTGTCTGAAGCTGTACTTACATGTATTTTATGCTGCTGTGGTTATACACTTTTGAGTATGTGAGTTTACTTGTTTTATAGTTGGCTTGTTTGTCTGACATGAAGTGTAGATTGTGCTGTAAACATGCTCAAAGCAGAAATCTAGTGGCAGTGACACAAGGTTGAAACTTGGAAAATAATTTAGTATGATTATGAAGTTTTTATTACCCAGTCTTGATAATATTTAAATGTAAAATCAAAGGGCGGAGCTGAAGGAAGTGAAAAGTCTGTGTACAGAGTGAACTTGTCTGTTTCTTGCCCAGACTTCCTTTTAAAGTGATAAAGCAGCAGTAGTGGTACACTATTGTAATGTCAAAATTACATAAATAGACATTTGGGACAAAAATAAGTCAAGTTCAAAATTTCATAAGGCAGATCTGCATCAGTAGAGTGCATTTTTATTAAATACACATTATTGTAATACAGTCTGTATTCTCAGAACGATTTGCAAAGATACTCCTGTAGTAAATGTTCTTTTACCTCTGTGTTTTAGTCTTTTTAAATGTTCTTTTTATATAGGTGAAATGGAAAGTAAATATAAATGTCAGATTTTATGGAGAAGAGTATAGTAGAAAAAAATCTTCCCCTGGATGTTCACCTAATGATAAAGGAGGGAATAACTCCTGATTCTTTTGCATATTAGAGATTTGTATATCTTTTGGAGGGAGCTATTGTAAAATTTGTTTCTGTTTTCTTAATTGCACTGTCCAAATACTTTTTGTCCATTTCCACTTCTTTACAGGTGCCTCTGTTAGGCCATGTTCCTGCCTATGTCTGCAATTATTTTTATTTTTTTTTCTACAAAGTCTCAAGGCTACACTTTGTCTTTTGGCAAATTCTGTGAAATGTTGAGAAGCGTTTACTATTTATGCTTTTGCTTGGATCACATGTGTTAAAATCTTGCAGATTAACTATATTTGTGGTTTTTAGCATGAGCTGGATGGAAGCTTGCTATATGGAAATAACAGCTCCCATCTGTTTTGGAATAAATTACTTGTCATGGTGTCTCTACAAGGTGAACACTTGTCATAGACATCCTTCTGTTTCTGCCTTGATTATATTTCTGACTTGACCACTTCACTTTTCAGAGAACTTGAAAATCGCTGAAGAATGACCTTACAGACTCCATTATTAATCTCACGTACATAAAGGGATGGTTTTCACAGAAAACATTCCACACCCTGCTCATAATGAGCTGAGGGAAGGAACATATGTGTTCCTACTTTGTTATCTTCTTCCTTTGGCTTGTATTTTGTTAGAAAGGGACCAAATTTTGTAAAAGCAGATGATCTAGGTTCTTGCACCAAATGAAATACTGAAAGAATTGCATCCCGGTCCACACATATATTCTCCTCTTCTGGGCCTGTTTGATGTCTGCTCTTAATATTTGTGTATCCGTTGGGTCTTCTCTTAGTTCCTTTATGAGAACAGGCTCTGAGGAGAGGCATGGTGGTTGCTGGGAATGTGGGAGAGGTACAGCAGATACCCAACAGCTGCTGTTGAAAGGATCCCAACACCATGCAGAAACCCCCTTCAGTACAAGGGATGTCCTCTCTCTCAACAGTATTCCAGCAAGTCCAGGAAAAACCCTGGCTGCCATCAGTAAGTGATTGGATGTGACAGGCTGGGTAGTCGAAGTGAATCATTACAAAAGGAGAGGACCAAACGTTTTCTGGCAGCTCAGATGAATGGAAGTGCTGGCTAGACATAAAGGTTGCTCTTTTTAACCCTTTAAAGTGCCTTTTAATCAGTAGCAGCAGCCCTAAGTGAACCTTTTCTGATCTAATGAGAGATTTACTTCTCCAGTCTCTCTGAGAAATAATAGCTATCTTATCCTTCCTTTCTGTTCTGCACCTCTCACTACCTGCTGCCACTCTGTGGATCTAGAAATACTATGGGTTGTAGAGTTCCCTCCCATCCCTGCAATTTCATCTCCGCATTGTGAACTGGTTATCTGGAAAGAAAAAAAAAGTTCTGTCTTTTACAAGTCCTTCAAAATAATTTTGGTCATTTGAGAATAGAAAAGACCAAGCGTTTTGGGGGATATGATGACAAAAGTACATTCAATTAAATTGTAAGGCAACAAATTAAGATACGTAATCAAGCAGCAGGGAGTCAAATACAGTTCAGCGTTGATAAATATAAAGTAGTACTCACTAAGGAAAAAACACTTGATTAACTCCTCATTGCTGCCTGATTTTGAATTAGCTGAATGCACTTAAGACATTTTCTTTTTTTTAAGCCACTCACTGTATATCCTTGCATGCTAATTAGTGAAAGCTTCTGTTTAATATGGATCAGTGTGCAAAACAAATAAATATTAGAGTATATGAGAAGCAGGTCTGAAAAAATAATACTAAAATGTAAATCCGTATAGAAATGAGTGATAAGCCACACAGCTATATGGCTAACATATTCTGGTTGCGCTGCTTTCACAAGGATGCAGCTAAAATGGGGAAACTTTCAGGCTGTTGAAAGTGAATTTGAATCAAAGGTAAAGGAGAAAATAATATCAGTTTCCTTTTTAAAATTAAAACTCCAAAGGTAGATCATGATGGAAATATACACTGGCACAGTGTAGATTGAATAAAGAGCCCGTCCATGTTTTGCTTTTCTCAAGGTATGATGATAAAGGGACATTCAACCAAATTCTAAGGCAACAAACTCAAAACTAGCACTTAATATTTTTTTTCTAATGCAGTGCAGAATTAATCTATGAAATGAATGCACTGACATAAGTTATCATTTAGGGAAGAAGCTTGTTAGGATTAAATGAAAGAATTAACTCAGTATATACATCTACCAAGAACACCCACAGCTTCATTAGACATGATTAAACAAAAATCTCGGAGGCATATACATTTTCATACTTCGCTGCATCAGGCACCTAGGAAATGGCAGAGGTTAAGAATAAATAATTTTCATGCTATTCTCATGTAGATTTCAGCCTTTCAGATTAAAAAAAAGAAACCTCTGACTCTTCTTGACTCTGGAATTTTTGAACATATATGTGGGGGAGACTAAGCTGTTCTACCAGTTTTAATGAGAACCTTGAACCGTGTGAGCTTTAAAGATGATGTTTCATATGAAACATCGCTGCAGAATCCTGCATAATGCAGGAATAAAACTTGCTGTGAGAACTGCATGAACAGACTTTCTGATTTCTTTGGCATTTTTTGGAAGAAAGCCAAAGTGCTTTTCTAGTTTAGTTTAGAGATACCTGCATGGTGCACCTCTTAGTTCTGATAGGGAGCAAGAGATTGGGATGAAAGAGTCAACAAGAGGAGCTCTTTCTCCATGTCTACTTGCATTCATTTGCTTGGTGGGAAGTAGTTATACCCTTTTTCTTAGCAAGAAACTGAACTAATAGGAGCTTGGCTGTCAGTTCTGCAACGAAGGAATACAGAAAGTGAAATTACTAATTGATGTCGTTAGGGTGGATCAGTACTGGATAATACCAATATCATCTTGAGGGTACTTCTCAGGTGGCTGATTTAGCTGACACACTTGCTCCATTTTATTGAAATACCTGTCTTTATCTGGCCGTGTCTTGTCTGCCAATGGAACGTGGGTCAGTATGCTTCTTTAACTTCCATTATCTTGATTTGTAATAAATAAATGTTAGTGTCACATAAATAGAGAAGAATAGCCAGAGTCTGACAGCAACATTTGCGTTATTGTTACTGAACCTTTGTAGCAAAGTTGACTTGGTTTTGTCAGACACCGGTAGCCTGAGGGTTGTGTCATCAGAGCTGCCCACATTGTTTTGTCTGGAAGGTGTCATTCAGGATTACTTCTGTGAAACAGAACTTTGCCAGAGTGCTAATTTATCACTGAATAGGGATACTGTGGTTTTTGTGGATAGAAAGTAGAATGAAACTCATTTTAGATTTGTTATTCTCTCAGACTTTCCTAGACTTCCATTTTTTAAGAAAATGCTTTTTCATGCCATCTCCATAAGAAGGAGAGGATAGAGAGAAAGATATCAGTTCCATGCACAACCCTTAGTTGATTTTCACAAGAATATATTTGGCTTCATTAGGAATGAGGCTCTTAAAGCTCCTTCAAAAGCAATGCTCCTAAATCAAAACCAGATGTGCCAATAGTTTGCATTTCCATTCTACTTCTCTTTTGCTGTTTTTCCCATCTACCCCTGCCCAAGTCAACAAAAATAATTTTCTTTGGGAATGGTAATCTTTCTGACCTCTTTGGGATTGTTTACACCATTTGCGAGGATCCTTCAGTAAGTCTGTTAAGTTTTTGCTTAAGTCACTTTGCTTAATTGAATTTTAGTACCTTTATAAAAATTGAAGAATAGACACTGATTCAGAATCACTTTTTCTGTCTGTAACAGTTTTGTTCTGAATTCAAATGTCCATTATTTGGTGTACTTGCAGATGTGTCATATTTTCTTTACCATGTCCTCAGTTTCACAAAAACATCTTTCCATCTCCCTCCCACCATTTTACAATCTTAGAAAGGTTTTGCTGTTGAACAGTTTTAGTCAGCTGTTCTCCTTCCCTATCACTACTACTCTTCTCTTTCACACTCCTGTCCCACTATCATATTTGACTTCTGTTTCTCTTTTTCCAAGAAATCGGGTGTGTTCTAAATATAGCAGACCTTTCACTTAGATTTGCTTGAGAATCTTCCCATACTGTTGGTATGACCTTGGTCCATGACCCAGTTATCTCAGGCCTTGGCAAATTGCATATTTTAACTTCTCCTTCATCTCTCATGATCATGATCCTTTGTCTCCCTGCTATTATCTTTCACCTAAAGTCTTCATATCTTGCAGTCTGCTGTAGATTAGTTCCTGGAATCCTTTTCCTGGTTTCTGATCTCTGTCTGCATCGCATATCTTCCCCTTTCAAGACTTAACACAGCAATACCACTCTCTCGAATATATCTTTCTTCCCATCTCCCCGACTCCCTCGCTGCCAAGTATTCTGCCAACACAGTGTGCTGTGCCATTTTTCCAGCTTCTCTCCAAGCTTGACTTGTATCTTCCTTCACAACAGCTCAGGTTCCTAGGCATTAATCAACCCGTAGTTGTACTTAGGATTGCATCTTAATATTTTTCCCCACAGTCTTCCAATGCTTTTTTTAAAATTTGTTCAGCAGTCATTTTTGAAGACAAAACTTTTTGAGGGTGATAAGTTTTTGAAGTAAATCTCCCATGCAGTCTGTTTCTCTTTACCAAAACTCATTGTTGAAAGGAGTTTGAAAGACGAATCAACACTTAGAAAGGCAACTTTGTTCCTGTGGAGGGGAAGAGAACTAGGTTAGAGAGAGTTGGTTTGATTTGTTATCATCTGCCCTGAGACCTGAATTGATTGTAACACACTGCGTGCTGATCTAGCAAAGTAAGCCTGCCTTGTACTCACTATAGTTGCATTCTTTGCTTTAGAAAACCTCTCCAATGTTCTTGTTCACTAACAATATTTCTTTTACTTGGTGGTAGTTTGAAAAACACAATTATTTTAAATTTGGCTTATGTGCTAGATATAGATACTTACACCAGTTTGTTCTAGCTAGCAATGTCTTATCTGTTAACATTTCTTATGTCAGCTTTTGAATAACTTTCAAAATGAAGGCATCATCACAATGATTTTTCAAGTGGAAACTTTTGTTTATGTACTGCACAAATCAACAATATGATGCTTAACTCTTCCTTTCTAAATCTTCACCAAGTGTTTCTATTATATATTGTTGTACTTACATGATGAGTTCTGTAAGTAAAATCTTTCATGTCTCTGCTTCAGGGAAAACTACTAATAGCTCAAGCTACGTCTAAATTAGATTCAGTAAATAAATATGTGAAAGAAGTAGGTGGTTATTGCTGCAGCAATCCTGCTAGTTGAACAAATCTCAATACTTGTGTGCTAGATAAAATGAGAAATCTTGCTTTTCATTATGTGTAGCCCTGTGTTAAGGCAAATACCTCAAACAAAATTGATTGCTTTCTTGAATATTCTGTTTGATGTTTATTTGCTTGCCTTTTAAAATACTCATCAGATGAGCTTGAATTCTGTCAAAGTTTTGTAATTCCTGTTTCTAGTGGTAAATTATGTAGATAGTGTGGCTTTAACTCATGTTTGATTAGATGCTGTATGTTTTTAAATTAATTTCTCTCTAAGCTCTTTGCAAGGAATAGTAACCCACTGCAGAGAGGTTACAGTACTATGGACTCTGTCTGTTCTGCCTTAATGATACAAGGGAATAGTTGAGCAAGAATAAATGAGGTACTTTTGGTGGGTAAAAATGTGAGCTGACTGTCAGTGTGAGATTGGTTCTAGGAGCAGTTAGCCAGCAGTAATAGGGCACACTTGAGTAATTGAATTTGCATAACAAGGCTTGCTGAAGAGATCTGACAGGCCCAGAGATTTGTCTGGCTGGAGATCTCCAGATGGACGTGACCACACAGCAGCTGGGTGGCACGTTTCTCAGCATGGTCAGCAACACCCAGACTGTCAGCTGGCCCCTGCAATTGCAAAGCCCTGGCAGGCCAGCTGGTGGCTTCTGACAGCCAGTGGCCCCGTTAGAGAATCTTTTCATTCTGCCTGTCAGGGTACAGGACCTGCAGGGACCGGTGGTAAGATGTAACAAGTCACCAGTGAGAGTTGTTAAGATGCTTCAGAAACCTGCTTCTGTTAAATAGCTGCTGCTTTACCGCTGAGAGCGAACCTTCTGAAAGCTTTTTCCATCCTTTAACAAGGACAGGACAAACCTGTTCTCCAGCATTTTGTTTGGAAATCTATCACTTGGTGTTAGTTTCTACATGTTCAGTTTCAATACCAATATTTCTGCATCTAACCAAGCATGCCCTGTCAGTGGCAGAAATGCATTTTTATGGGCTTAATACATTTGTAAGACAAAACACTGGAGTTTTTCCCCCTGTATTGCTGTATTCAAGGCTTAGCAGGTTCAGCTAAAGGGAGCAGTTCATAGAAATACACTGTAAGGGAAAGTGTTAGTAACAATGTAGGCAACAACTATTTTACTTGGATAGTGTGCACAAATGTTCTGTATAGGTAGGAAAAGAATATGCATAACACTAGAAATCTCTTCCTCTGTCATCCTTCAAGAAATGATGTAAAAAATTAGGACTGTGCCTCTCTTGTTCCAGGTTGCTTGATCCTAACATCCCCGAGCCCCAGACACTAAGTATTAAGCTGTTGGATTTAAACTCTGTCCCCTCTCCCAAACTTGGGAAAGTTCTTGTTCATCAGGAGTTTAGAATCCAGGTCATTCCGCTCCCAAAACAGTAATAAAACCACTAACAGGAGTTATATACTCATTACTTCTGTCCTCATTGATGTTACTATTCTCTGTTTAGAAGGTGACACAGTCAAAACAAGTAGCTGCCTGCTGTCTAACATACAGGCTAGTGATTTGGGCAGCCCCTTTTTTGATGTATGCAAACCCCCACAAACTGAGAGAACTGAGAATAGTTTTTTATTGGATGTAGTATCCCTAGCCATCCTAATTTCGTAAGGATCTTCTTGCTTCACAAAGTTTATTAATTTACTTTCTTTTGGAAGGCTGGAGGAGTGATCTGTTTTCTATTGTTCTTCAAGCATCAGCGTCTGGATTGTTTGTGTGGAGTAGCCGTCCATAGACTTCTGTCAAATCAGTAGCCCTAACTTTTACCTTTTTTCTGAAAAATTATGTCAAAGTTGAACAAAGTTGTCCTTTCTTCTTATTGTGTTCTCTTTCTTTCTGGCAAGCAGTGTTCAGCCTTTGCAAACCTGACCACTTGATTCTGCCATCAGGTTTTCTGCCTTCCTTACTTGATTAGTCCTTTCACTTACGATTATGAGTTATCACAACCTTTATCTAGTCCCTACCTTCTGCTTCTGAAAGCTTCTGAAAGCTTCTGAAAGTGCCTTTGGCAATCATGCCTAATTCTAGTGTAGCCATGCTCTGTTACCACTTAAATGTCAGGGCAACCTGGCTCTAGGCTCTTCCCTACCCACTTGTCATTTGAAGATAGCAGGGGGACCCCTACTCTCATTTAATGGTTCATATCTCTGCAGGTGGGCTGGTATTCCCTGCCTGGACTTCTGCACCCTGGCTTTAGTCAGGCTGAAGTCTTTTTTGGATGAAGGAGGATGTTGTACCCAACTGAGTTCAGGATATTTGGGAGCAGCAAAGGCCTTCTTGTGCACAGATGACTCTCAATTGGCAAGAGGAGTGTGAAACAGCCTCATGAGGCATCCCGTTCATCCAGTCTTTGAGTCTGCTCTAGCACACTAGTTTAATGCTGGGTCCTTGTTCCATTTCTCCGTAGGCTGTCTCGAATTCCCTGCCTGAACTACTGCACCCTGGATTTAACAGGCTGGTGCCCTTCTGGCACTGTCAGGAATCAGCTTATAATGTCCTATTGTAATTTATCTGTTTAATCCATCTTGTTCTGTTGCAGGATGTATGAGTTCCCTTTTGTCTCAAGAAGAGATAGATTAGACTGTTAAAATAAGACCAAAAACTTCACAATTTGGAGGGATGGGTGAGTTTCTTTTTCTCAAGAGCATTTCGATACCATCTCAGAGACTGTCCAGAAAGGGTTCTCTCTTAAAATAACTCCATATGAGTGGAGAATGAATAAGAGAAATTGTCAAAATAAAGACCACTTAGATTGTTTTATAGACTTTAAACATTTTTACTTGTATTGTTTCTTATTGACTGTAATAAATGCTTAGCATGCAATAAGTAATTTACAAAATGTTCCACTTTCCAAGAAGTGGAATAATGCCATTAAACCTTTTAATTAATATTTATATCTATTCATCAAAGAAGGCTGACATAACAAGTTATAAATTTTGTTGAATCCTGCGATGCTGCAACATAAAACTCACAAGATTTGGCTTGTCGAATGGGAACCTCAAAGCATTTCTGTTCAAACAGCAATAATGACTGAGCGAATCACTGATTTGTGTCCATCAGATTAAAAAAATAGGCACATAGAGAGCATATTCAACAAAACTGTCTTCCCTTGCCACCCTGAATTTTTGCTACTTATATTGTTTTGGGGTGCGGAAATACTTTAGATCTGATGTGTATACAATCCCTGTAAGCCCATATGCTAAATAAGTCTTTGGAGTGCATTTTTATCTGATTCTGAAAATGCCTTTTTTGGCACATTTAAAATTTTTTTGCATGAATTTAAATACAGTATTATTGAGAAATATCATTGATTGACCAGTCTCTCCTGGCACAGTAGTCCAAATCTCTAATCGAAACACTGAACAGCTACCTCAAGAAGAGAAACTTGTCAACATTTGGAAATATTTACACAATCATTTTACGGTTTCCCTTGTTGAGTTCTAGCTAGTTCTTGACACAAGATGGAAAATAGCCTTTTTAAAAGTAAGCGCAGCACCTTTGCTTCCTGTAGGTGATTCTGATCCCTTTCGTTTCCTTTTTTTTGTGTGCATTTTGCACAAAGAAAGTGAGGACTTGTACTTGAGATAAATACATAGAGGCTGCACAGAGACAAGGAATGTAGTCTGAAAAATTGTACTCCACATACAGCAAAAGGAATTGTTGAAATACACCTTATATGTTTAGCCAAAAGTGATTAAGGGGCTGGTATTTCAAATGTTGTAGCAGGCATGATTACCTTCCCTGATAAGAGCATAATGTTAGGCTGTGTTTAGCAGATCTAATTACTGTCTGTGTATTGTCTGTGCCAATTTTAGTAATTTCTGGTGTGGATGCTTTACTTCTATGCCAATTTCTCAGTAGCTGGTTCAGGCATTTAATTTTTGATGTGATTTTGAATATTAAATTGAAATTTGGAGCAGTTATTTATTTACAATTATATAGAATTAAATATGATTGTAAGTTTATCAATAAACAGCTCAATAAACTTATCCTGTGTAGCCATGCTCTGTTACCACTTAAATGTCAGGGCAACCTGGCTCTAGGCTCTTCCCTACCCACTTGTCATTTGAAGATAGCAGGGGGACCCCTACTCTCATTTAATGGTTCATATCTCTGCAGGTGGGCTGGTATTCCCTGCCTGGACTTCTGCACCCTGGCTTTAGTCAGGCTGAAGTCTTTTTTGGATGAAGGAGGATGTTGTACCCAACTGAGTTCAGGATATTTGGGAGCAGCAAAGGCCTTCTTGTGCACAGATGACTCTCAATTGGCAAGAGGAGTGTGAAACAGCCTCATGAGGCATCCCGTTCATCCAGTCTTTGAGTCTGCTCTAGCACACTAGTTTAATGCTGGGTCCTTGTTCCATTTCTCCGTAGGCTGTCTCGAATTCCCTGCCTGAACTACTGCACCCTGGATTTAACAGGCTGGTGCCCTTCTGGCACTGTCAGGAATCAGCTTATAATGTCCTATTGTAATTTATCTGTTTAATCCATCTTGTTCTGTTGCAGGATGTATGAGTTCCCTTTTGTCTCAAGAAGAGATAGATTAGACTGTTAAAATAAGACCAAAAACTTCACAATTTGGAGGGATGGGTGAGTTTCTTTTTCTCAAGAGCATTTCGATACCATCTCAGAGACTGTCCAGAAAGGGTTCTCTCTTAAAATAACTCCATATGAGTGGAGAATGAATAAGAGAAATTGTCAAAATAAAGACCACTTAGATTGTTTTATAGACTTTAAACATTTTTACTTGTATTGTTTCTTATTGACTGTAATAAATGCTTAGCATGCAATAAGTAATTTACAAAATGTTCCACTTTCCAAGAAGTGGAATAATGCCATTAAACCTTTTAATTAATATTTATATCTATTCATCAAAGAAGGCTGACATAACAAGTTATAAATTTTGTTGAATCCTGCGATGCTGCAACATAAAACTCACAAGATTTGGCTTGTCGAATGGGAACCTCAAAGCATTTCTGTTCAAACAGCAATAATGACTGAGCGAATCACTGATTTGTGTCCATCAGATTAAAAAAATAGGCACATAGAGAGCATATTCAACAAAACTGTCTTCCCTTGCCACCCTGAATTTTTGCTACTTATATTGTTTTGGGGTGCGGAAATACTTTAGATCTGATGTGTATACAATCCCTGTAAGCCCATATGCTAAATAAGTCTTTGGAGTGCATTTTTATCTGATTCTGAAAATGCCTTTTTTGGCACATTTAAAATTTTTTTGCATGAATTTAAATACAGTATTATTGAGAAATATCATTGATTGACCAGTCTCTCCTGGCACAGTAGTCCAAATCTCTAATCGAAACACTGAACAGCTACCTCAAGAAGAGAAACTTGTCAACATTTGGAAATATTTACACAATCATTTTACGGTTTCCCTTGTTGAGTTCTAGCTAGTTCTTGACACAAGATGGAAAATAGCCTTTTTAAAAGTAAGCGCAGCACCTTTGCTTCCTGTAGGTGATTCTGATCCCTTTCGTTTCCTTTTTTTTGTGTGCATTTTGCACAAAGAAAGTGAGGACTTGTACTTGAGATAAATACATAGAGGCTGCACAGAGACAAGGAATGTAGTCTGAAAAATTGTACTCCACATACAGCAAAAGGAATTGTTGAAATACACCTTATATGTTTAGCCAAAAGTGATTAAGGGGCTGGTATTTCAAATGTTGTAGCAGGCATGATTACCTTCCCTGATAAGAGCATAATGTTAGGCTGTGTTTAGCAGATCTAATTACTGTCTGTGTATTGTCTGTGCCAATTTTAGTAATTTCTGGTGTGGATGCTTTACTTCTATGCCAATTTCTCAGTAGCTGGTTCAGGCATTTAATTTTTGATGTGATTTTGAATATTAAATTGAAATTTGGAGCAGTTATTTATTTACAATTATATAGAATTAAATATGATTGTAAGTTTATCAATAAACAGCTCAATAAACTTATCCTTCCCAGTCTCTTTATCATTCTTTATGAATGAAAGCCCAAATCTCTGATTTGGCTGCATTTGCGGGCAAAAAAAAAAAGAATGCTTCCTAGTTACGTATTGTAAGACACAGAAAGATTGCAGGATAACCTCTTAAAAACCTTATTTTCTGTGTTTATATCAAGCAAGGGCTGTTCTTTCTTCATCTACGTTCCTGTGTACTTAAAAAGTTAATTTCGAACTGTAATGTTATCTCCCTATAAAAGTAAATGTATTTTTTTCTTTTCATTTAAAAGCTTTTAAAAGCATACTTTAAAAAATTATTCTAGCCACTGTTTTCTCATTTGTTAACATTTCAGAATGATTTGGGGCATTTTATAAATAGCTATAAACGAAGTAGAAAACATGCCAAATTAAATTGTTTATTCCAGGTTCTTACTTCCTTATTAATTTTTTTTGCGAGTGTGGAGAAAAAACCAGTCTGACTCTATTAAACAACTACATGCATGCCAAAATATTCTAGAGAATGCTTGAATATGGAGGGGTTTGGGCTACTCTCTGATTTCTTTCTTTAGTATTAACAAGAATTACATCTCTTCAGTGCATATGATTCAGTGCATTTCTAGTGCAGTCTGGTTTTTGTAAATCAGAATTTTTAAAAATAGAAAATAAATATGTCTCAAGATGAGAAAATTGTTTGCCCTCAAGGATGGCTGTTTCTTTCCTTCCAATGTATGAAACATGTAGGTTTTACTGGTTCTGGGGTTATTTTTCTCAACAAGTGGCTCTGAAAGGATTTATTATTTATTTAGATTTTGCTGCTAGTACCTTTCTCTCTTCAGAAGGAATGTTTCTGTGCCTTCATTGGCAGCCTCTTCCTTGTTGCTTTGACTGTGCCGAGCAGTAACAAGTAATTCTTGTCCACTATTAAATTCTCCATGCTTAATTTATCTGATTTTTTTATAGCATATTTATGGACATAGGGTTTTTTTCATTCTTATTCACTGTTGTTAAGGTTGCTTCCTATGGGTTATGTTTTTATTTCATAGTTATGGCTTGGTTTTTTTCCATCTGATATAAATTTGAGATCCCATACTCCTCACCGATCATCTTCCTCATCTTTATTTTCATCATATGTGAGTACATGCAGCCATCATCAATAGTTCAAACTGATCTCTCATCTGTTCCTTTCAATTTTCACCATTATTTAATTTTACTTAAGAACAGGCACTGCGCTACTGAATCTCTACTTCATTTTTGGTCCTTCCTTTCAACTGTTTTCTTAGAGAGGATGCAGTTCTGTCCTCCATCCTTACCTCTCCACATTGCAAACCCTAGTCATCCCCTTCCTTGGCTACTACATGCACCTCCGCTCTGGAGCTGATATCTGCAATTTTACTGAGTTTATTTACAATACTTGAGTTGTAAATAACATCTTTCTATGATATTTTGGTTGTCTTGTTCTCTTCTATGCCTCTTTTACATGATGAGGGAGAGCAGAAGCAAAACAAAACAACACAGCAGGTAAATAAAGTGGACTGAGCTACACAGGGTTTGGAAAATTAGATTTATTTGATTGTCATCTGCCTGCGTTCTGGCAAGAATGGCAAGTCCCTTTTTTCTCTAAGTTCATTGATGCTGTCTGCCATGTTACCACTGTTGTGGTAAGCTGCTGCCACCTTCAAGATATTTCTAAAATGGTCTGGGAATCTGCCTGTCCAACATATCAGTTCTGGTTAAACTGTTACTTAATCCATGTTGTGTCTTTGACACCCTGTTCCATGGAGAACCTACCACTTGATGTGACTTGTAGCATCTACCCAACACAGTCGGGACTGTGAAAGTAACAACAGGACTGTTGTTACCTTGGTCTGAAAGGACTGTTCTGTGGCTGTAATTTGATTGTGTCAAGGAGCTGTTTGGAACAGGGAAAAACAAGTCCCTCCCTCCATTATTCCTCTTAATCTCCAAGAGGCAAAAGTGGTGAAATGGGGTTTACTCAAACGGAAAAAAAATTAGTATGACAGTGTCTTTAAAAGGCCTCGTAGAATGAGTGGACAGGAGGAACAGAGGCAAAGCAGCTTTGGATAGCAGAAGAGGGCTACATAGCTTTGTAGGAGCAGAAAGTGCAATCTGACTGCAAGACTCATGGGTGAGCTGATCTGCAGCAAAGAGGGGCACTGTGATGGTGAAGGTGGTCATCAGTTACAGATAACGGACAGGATTTGGGACATCCTAGCAGACAGGTGTACAGTTTGTGCTTGATGGAGACCTAAACACAGCCCCTCCGTATTAACACCCCTTGTTACAAGACCTGGTGTTTCCAAGAGTGAGTGCACCATGGCTGTGCTACTCGATGGCAAACCCTTTTCCCTCTGCAACTTCAGAAGAGGGGAACAGAAGAGGTTATAAGCTGCTGTCAGGTGCTGTTACCCATGTGGGCACACTGCAGCTGGGACCATTTGCAGCTACATGGGACAGCCTTGGCAAAACAAGCCAGTGCTTACTGGTCAACTGGCTTACGAGAACTGTTTGGTTTCTGAATGGAAAAGCAAAGCTTAAACATATGTCTGTGCTGGCAGCATGAATTACTTTCCTGCATAAGTGTCCAGAATTCCTTTATTCCTTCTTTACGTTTCCAGCAGAGCTCTTAACTGGGAGCTCAGACATCAGGGTTCATGTTTTGTCCAAGTTTTAGTCAAGTGGGTTTGACATGTTCTTCTTTCCTTGGCTGCCGGTGGTTATAAGTCAATACTTGGAGTGATCATTCTCGTCTCACCCACGGCCATTCCATTCATATGTGGGCAGTTTTGGGGATTTCACTCCGTTCTTTTCCAGTCCCCTGTCCTGAAAATCCTTTAACCCTTTCAGTACCAGAGGACAGCGGGGGGTGAAACCATTGCGGGTTTCATTTTAAAAATAACTGCAGCAGTTTTCACTTATTTTGCAGTACTGTGTTTTAACAACAAACCGTAGCAGTTACTGTGCTTGTGTCAGTTCATGTAATTTGACAGATAAATGCCATGTAGTTCTACCAGCTTCAGTCTAAGTTATTTATATACCATGATGTACAGAACCCAGAAAAACTAGCTTAAAAGTTCTGCATTTTTATAAGACTCTTAGATGGGTTAAATTAAAGAGATATGGAGAAGATAACAAAATTGTACCAACCTCATTGTGACTGGCAAAAGGTGGGCTTTTTTCTTTTTGTTGTGGTTTATTCTCCAAGGGAAACAGATTAATTTCTAAAGATTGTGTTAAGTGGGGCTGTATCATGATTCTGAATTACATACGGGAAAATCTTTACTGTAAATGTAATAAAATGTGGGGGTTTTCCCCTTGTATTCATCAAGATAACTGGCACAAGTTTCTAATCTTGAAGTATATTGGTCTTATTAAGCTAAGATAGCTTTCTTCTGTGAGCTCTGCAGCATCGCTCAGATTGTTTCCTATTTACAGATTGGTATTTTTATTGCCTCATTGACCTTAGAAAAGCAAGAACAATTTCTGATCCTTTTCTGATATGAATTGACAGCAGCAAGTCCTACACTAGCATATTCTAATTTTTTTCTTATTTGTATCAACCTGGGGTTTGTATTTGGACAGCCATTTTGAAATGTTTCACTGTACATCAAAATAATAAGTCCTAATGGATTGCTTCCTGCTTGACTAGACAAAAGTATTTATTTAAAAAAAATAATTGTGCCTTAGCAAATTTAAAAGAAACGGTAGAGCAAAATAAAGTAGATTTTCTGCTAATGGCTTTGCTTGATCAGGTATTTATATTCTGTGTATGATTTTATTATATATTAAATTCTGACAATAAGGTAGCTTTTCCTCTCTGAGGTCAGTAGTGTTCAGATTAATCAGGCTGACATTTCATGCCGGTGGGTCATGAACTGTTGATAATAGCATTAAATGGTGATTCACTTGCTGCGGGGAGCACAGCTCATTATCCAGTCACTATATTAAATCATCGCCGCAAACAGCTAGAATCCTGTGTGTGTGTGCGTGCACGCATCTGCACACACACACACACACACACACAGGAAAATCAGGGGTGGGGAGCTCTGTCCTGTAGCTATATCCATTTCTCTGTTTATAGCAATTGTTAAAGCTGTTTCCAGCATGCGAGGGTGATGGACTTCTCCCCATCTGGGAGACTGGAATAGTTCTCACTAAAAAATCTGTTTATGTATGAAACAGGAATATGTGGTTTATTTTCTAGCTTCTCTCTAATAAAAGGGCATAGTTTTTGTAGCCAGTTGCGTGTTAGACAAAAGCGAAGAAAAATACATGCGCATCGTTTCTAAAATGTTAGTGTTGGAAAAAGAACAAGATGCAAAACGAAAACAACTGAAATCTACATTGCCTGTATTCATTGAGTATGAATTTTTATTTAATACTGTGTTTCAGGGGCTTCTATATTAGTTTCAGATGTGCTACTTCCTGTTAAAAAACTTTCATACTTAAAAAAAATAGCCGCTCTCCTAGTACAAGAAAAACCATATCTCTCATAATGGAAAATTTTAAAATAGAAGACTGTCTAAATAGCTTAACAGTGGATTAATTATATTGAATGAGGGAAAATTCCACTCTCTAATGCTTAAAAGATTTTGCAGTTAAATGCAAATCTTACTTAAATTTAAGTTGCATTCGTGAAAAATGAAATTGGAGTTAAGAGCATTGTGTTTATCACTTAATATGAAAAACTGGGCTTTTTTCTCCTAGCTGGAGCAGAGAACTGGGGAATTTTCTCTCTCCCTGTCCTCTGCCCCCTCCATCTGAGCCAATATACCTTGTGTGAGTGCAAAAGTGACTGTTGTTAAAGGCAACGCTTAGAGGCACGTCACTTTCAGATACGAAGGCTTACTTGGAGTATGAGCTTCTCAAGGTCTTTGTAATTGACACTGGAGAAGTGATTTTTTTTTATTTGTTACATTTTTTTCTAAAAGACATCAGTATATAAATATTAATTAGCATGAGAACCATATTAACCTCTGTATTAACTTTAAAACTGAGAAGCTGGGGTTTTTTTCACACATATATATACATTTTTATGCTTTTTTATAAATATTTACAGAAAGGGAAACCTTTTTCTGAAGCAATTAGCACACTGTATGCTTTAAGAGAAGTAAAAAAAACCCAAGGAATTATGAATGGAAGCATTTTAAATGCCTCAAATTGCCTTTTTTTAAAATTTTAATGTTAAATAGCAACTAAAAGCTGCCAAGAGAAACAAGATAACATGAAAAAACTGTGGGCCACTAGAGGTCACTGTTTGGTAATCAACTTCTAATGAACCAGAACTGTCAGGAAGGCCAATAAATTACACTGTGGATTTTTCTAATTATGAATTCCTATTTAATCATTCAATGACAAGTTAACTGTGGCAGCGGTTCTATGTACTTTGCATACACAGTTATGTTAATGTACTATTATATTTCTTAGGATGGAGGTCCTCCATCATTAGAGCAGTTCATTACCAAAGACTCTCTTATCTAATCATAATTACTGATTATGAGAAATAATTAACTTTGTTACCCTCCTGATTCTGTTCATAGGCAAAATGTACTCTTTTTCGTTTCTTTTTTCTTAAATTGAAAGACCAGAGCAAGTATTGACTTTAGATATCTTTGCATTAAAGAAAAATGGTTAATTCGGTTTTGTGCAAAATTGCCTAAGTTGGAGTGTTGGAACAGTTACAGTTCGTGAGGGAAAAAAGAGGTACACAAATTATTTTATAGTGAGTCTCCTTAAGTTGTCATTCATTACAGTTAAATGTGAAAATATGTTTCGTTTCATGGAAGTGCAGCATTTGCAGCATGTAAAGATTTGTAAATTTAAACCATATGTTGCATATTTGTTCATCCTGAAACAATAAAAGTAATAATAAAAATAGTATCTCTTTTTAAAAATATTTCCATACTAAACTTAGAATTAGTTCATACACAAAGAAGTATGACTTTTAATTAAATTACAAGGGTTTGAACTCGTTGGATAAAATGGCATCAAGTACATTTGAGAACGCTGAAAAATACACTGCATTTTAGGCTGGAGGGCAATGCTAAATCTAGTTTTCTCAAAGAGATGTACTATCTTTTTTGCAGAGGAGTAATAATAGAATTATGTGAAGAGGATCCCTAAACAGGAAAGAGAACTGGGAAAGGCCTTATAACGAAGGGATTCCTTAAATGGAAGCTCTGTATCTTTCCAATTTAGGCTGCTTTTTTAGCAGTTGTTGTCATCTTGCATTATTATACTGCTTTGCCTTTTTGGTGCCGAATAAAAGCTTTGAGAGTTAACTGTGAATGTGCTGAAATCGGGCAGCAGAAAATGCTTTGTTACTTTATGGATATAGACTTAGACGTGCTTAAAAATAAGCATATATTTTAAAGGAGAAGCTGAAAGATAGACTGTGTGGGCTGTTTGCTATATCCGGAGGCAAGATTTGATGCCAAAGTGCTTGTGGAAAGGACAGATGTATCTAAAGCAATACTCTCCCATGGTGGTTCAGATTATCGAAAAAATTCTTGGTCCTCATACCACTTGAAGGGACAATTTTCAAAAATTGGTTCAAAAATGTTCAATGCAGTCTTCGGTCTTAATTTTAATAATTTATTTCCTTTTACTGTTTTCAGTTGGTAAAGTGCTATCATTTTTCTTCTCATAGACTGCACCCAAAACAGATAACATTCAAACTTGCAGCTCAGTAACTCTCCAGCAGAGAATACTGGAGGTGGATTTCTTTTAAAATTACCTGTCTGACTCTTCTTTCTGGCTGTGTGTTGCTATTTTATTTTAAAATTTTGTCAGATTGTTGCCATTAAATACTTAATACTTTTAAAATGTTGTGAATGTAAGTATGCCCTTACTGCTTGGGACTGGGGTATGGCACTGCTGCATCATCAGCTCTTAGATAAACTGGAAATGCTTAGGAATAGGAAAGTTATGCTGTTCCACCCCATTTTAATGCTTTTTGTTTTATTTTTCTGTGTTTACAATGTGTTTATATTCTTCTATAACAGGAAAGGACTAATGAATGTATTGATAGAAAGTTACCTGCATGACTTTAGGTCTCTGCAGCTGGCTTTCTAAGAAGCAAACCTTTTATTAAGCGGAGCACTTGAACCCATACCTGTTGAGCAATGCAGTTTAAAGGCATACCTCAATGTGATTATTTGTAATTTTTTTTAAGAATGTGCTTAATGCCTTCTTTATTCAGCAAAAAAACCATGCTGCAGTGTTTTGTTGCTTTTGGGGGCCTATATGAGGGTAACATGGTAAAGAAAATCATAAAGGACTAAAGTGTTTCAAGTATTTTGTTTTTGTAAAAGGGGATTAATATCTTGTTACAGTTGTACTCATACTGGAGAAATATTTTAAAATAATATTAGAAAAATCTTGGTTTATTTTTCCTTCAAAGGTCCTTGTTTTTCTGTTATAATACAGGGTTTCAGTTATTGTATATCTATTCTACAATGCTGTATAAACATACTTGCATTTTACTGTGGAGTTAAGGTAGAACTCGCAAGTATTTCATGCGTTCCAGATAGAGACATTCAAGTCCAACTAGCAAAATCCGCAAACGTGGTGACGTATGGCTAACTGCTTTTTGTAATTTACAGGGCTCAGCAAGTTGGGCCACACGTCTGGTTTTGCTGGTCATGAATTTGCATGTGTGTGGCTCAGTGGAGACAGACGAGATGCCAACGTGGCAAAAGCTGTGGTGCCAAGGTGGACTGTTGGTTCTGTTTGTGGATTTTGCTGTCCCACACAAACATTAAGCTTTTGAGGTTTTGGTGTCATTATTCATTTTGATATTGTCTGTGGATTCTAGTCAGAGCAGATAGAATAGCTCTTCTGGTATTTTGTCTTTTCTGTTTCTAAGAGGGCATTATAAATGTTCAACCCTTTGAGCTTTTTCTCCTATAGTCCTGTAACTGTCTGTTTTCTGGTTGCTGATCTTTTGCATAGAGTGGAAGCTTCTGAGGAAAGCACGAGTGTGATGGCCTCAGTGTGTGTTAAATACATAGCTCTGTCACCGTTCTAATGCCAGACAGAAAATGTTCTTGGTTTTGCAATACGTGGTTGAGATGAAGTTTTATTTCTAGGACTTGAAGCCTTATCCAGGCAAGATGGGAATTGTGCTAGAGCCTGTCTGCTGAATTTTAATTGCATGGAGGCTTAAAACTGGCCCACGTAGTTGAGAAATCGTGTGCACGTTCATGTTTCATTTTCGGACTTCCCCTAAAACACTAGGATTTCAAACAGTAGTGTTGGCCAAGAAGATGATGGGTTATTTTCTTTGTTTCTTTAGTATTTGATGTTTCTCTTGTATTTGATGCTGTGCATCTGGACTGACCTGAATTCTGCTTCCAATCTTGGATAGATGGAATATACTGCTCCTGTTCTTCACTGGCTGTCCAGCCTTCCTGCTAATGTTCAGATAAAAACAAAAATACTTGTTTTGAACAGTGCTAAGCTCGATGCAGTTAGTTTTGCCATTCAAGACTGTAGATAATTACTATTGTTGTTAAGCTTTAATATATCTATATAGGTCTGCAGCCTCAAATGAGATTTAGACCATGCACCTAAACACTAGGAATGGATAAAGGAGTAGCTAAATCTGGAACTCCAGCAAGAGCACCAGAGGGTTTTTTCTGTTGCCTAGGGCTTTTATGGTGGAGTGTGGGTTAAAGGGAGTGAATAGGAAAGATGACTGGCATGAACTACTGTTTTTAAATGGTTTTGATACAGTATTTTGGGTATTAAAAATAAGCAAATAATTTAATCAGTCATATTTTATTCTCTCTCTTTTTAAAAGGCTGTTAACCTTTTTACTTGGTAACTTTTCAGGTGCTTTGATATTTCTCTTTGACATTACAGTGACTGGAACAAAATGTAATGCTTTTTAAAAAAACACTGCAGACAGAACGATCTCATCGGTCCTTTCAGCTTGTACTTCTTTGAAAAAGTTAGAGTATCTTCTGTGTGTATTTGCCTTTTGCAACTTATTTTCTTTGGCTGATCCTTTTGGAGGCATCAGTGGCTACTTATTACTGTCTTGTAAAATTTTCCTGGTGCATTCCCTTCATATTAAACTGCCTTAAGAACAGCTTCTACTCAGATTTTGCATGATTTATTGAGAGGGCATATTCTTTTCTGTGCTTTGGCATCCTTCTATAATACATCTAAATCAGATTGAAGATTTTTATTTGGGTGTCCGTAGCCAAGTTCAAGTACTAATCCCTATAGAATTCCACTCAGGGCTTCCTTTAAGAGCATAAACCTTCTCATTACCATTTTGCCTATTTTGTTTAATCGGTTCTTTATCCTTCCTTGTACGCTACCTTCTACCTTCAGTTGCTGATGATCTTTACATATTATTTTTTTTCTATGCCCAGAGGGGATATCCTCTGCTACGATATCCCATGTATGTACCCATTGTTTATAAATACGTATCCTCCTGATTGATGTAAATCCCTAAGCATGTTCTCCTTGAGACCCCTGAGGATCCTTGCATGTACAGCAACACTCCTCAGATTGCCATGTGGGCCTGGGGACTTTGCTACTCTCTTTTGTCTTAGGACAGCAGTCCCAACCGTGACTGTAAGAAAAGTGCTAAGAAAAGGCTATTAAAGGTGTCTCTGGGTGCATCTTCTGCCTTCGTATTATTCTGGGAGGCAAAATCTGTTTAATTACTCCCTCTCATGCTGGGTTGCCCAGAACAGGTAGCATATTGTGCACCTCTCTTGCATCTTTCTTTCAGTCTCTGCTACTGCTAGGAAAATAGCTGCGTGGAGCATTAATGCTGATGCACACAGTCTGATCCACTCTTCTTCATTCTTGCCTGTGCTTGTGGGAGGCGGGGGTGGAGGAGGAGGAGGGAATTATTATTCTGCTGCTGACACAGGGAGAATGAGAGTGGCTTGATGCAACAGAAGATTATGTTCCCTGAGGATAAACAAACAGAAGGAGATAAATTAGGAGAGAGGATAATCCTGTTAATATGTGCATTCCTTAATTCTGATTCAGTTTTTCAAATCGTACGGTTTCACAGAGGTTAGAGATTTAATTAGTACCTGTAAACCATCTCTTAAAGTTTACCTTTTAGATTGTGGAGTAACGCTTTCGGTTGGCATTTGAGATGCACAAATTTGCCCATAAACAGGAATTGTAGGTCGTGATATGAATATCGTGTGGGCGAAAAATAATAATGTGCACATCACAATCCCTTCCTCAATTAAAAAAAAATAAACTTTTGTTCTGCGGACTTTATAACAATACTGTTTGTTAGGAAGGCAGAGCAGCTTATTCCTTGCAGTCTTCTGTTGCTTTTTCAGCAGAAGCTGGGCCATTGTGATATTTATCTGAATTCAAACAAGGCTAATTAAAAGAGCTGCTGACAGTTGTTGTGATCTGACTTTGACTGGAGCTTGATGGTCATTATGGGTAAATAATGAACCAGGTCTGCAAATGTAGCAGCTGCCAACTTGGGATAGAAGAACAGCTATTGCGTCCAATTTAAGGATCTATCGACCGCTTCCCTTCTCCCTGCAGATCTTCTTTCTAGCAGAAAACTAATGTTTTCTACTGCTTTGTTTTGTGGTTTCAGCTATTTCTGATATAGTCTATAATTTCCTCCTAAATATTTAACCTAGTCCATTATTAGCTTTCAGAGTTAACAACTTTTCCATTGGGCTTTCTTTGCATTTTTATTTTGTTTTGTTTTGTGGGTGGGTTTTTTTGCAGTTTGTTTTTATCTACAATGTAACCGCTTAAATAATGATGATAATGTGTATTTAATTTGCCTGTTGCTGCAGAATAAAAATCCACTAGGCTTTTTTTTTTCTTTGCACAACCGTAATTTAACAAATTGTGTAATTGGATTATGCTGTAAACGAGACACTTCTACTTCCCTAAGCGTGCTTTTGTCTGGAGTAATATTGAGTGCTTGTTGTATAAATCTTCAAAGCACTGACCTCAACGTCCATTTCCATTTTTGCTCAAACATCACTGGTTTATGAGGCACGGTGATGCAAAGCGCTATTTATCAGAAGAGAGAAGCACCAGTGACTTTCATTAAGGTGCACTTCCAGGTACATTGTCGCTTCATCATGAGCTCTGCCTTGTCCCATTAGCGAGCAGGAATGGGCGCGTTAAAGGGAAAACGGCAGATTTGAATAACAGATTAATTCCACTTTCTGCTAGAATCCCTGCCACTATAAATGCGGTATGGGCATTTAAAAGCCACCCTAGAATTTGACATACACAAGAACTTAGCACATCTACCCAGCGCTGGCTCGGCTGCCATTAGGGAAGGCAGCGGGTTTTATGTAAAGCGTAGGAAGGCGCCTGTGCGTAGTGCGTAATGCGGCACAGCCAGGGGTCTTGCTGGGAAGAAACGATCCCAAGCGTGCCCTTAAGAGACAAGTCTTGCTTTGAGATATAATGATGAAAAATTGCCCATTTATGGGTGTCGTCGCGTTTTCAGCAAAAGCGCAACTTTGACTCGTGGGCTGCGGAGCTGCCGCGGGGGTTTGGTGCACGAGTGTGTGTGTGTGTGTGTTTCTGTTCCTGCTCTGGAAAGGCCAGCGCTACGTTAACAAGGGGTTATGTTATGCTGGTTTATGTTAAACCAGATCACCCCCTAACATGTGCGGAGCCATTCATCTGTGTCACCAAAACCCAAGAGAACATCTGACATGGACTTTGAAACAGAAACAGTGATCACTTACAAATCAAACATGGCACGCTCTAAACCGATTGTGCACGGCAATCTTTTCGAGAAAGGACAACTAATTGAACATGATAAAGTGTAAAGTTAATTAACACCCTTAAATTTGTTGATTACTTTCACGGGATTATATTGTTCGTGGAGGAGCAGCTTTCTGTCCCAGCTGTCGCCTTTTTAGCGAATGTCGCTGGTAAACAATAGAGACACCATAACAAGTCGTAAATGGTCCCTGTGACAGCAGCCCCTTGTGAGGCTGCATCTGTAGAAAATGATTAGAACAATTGCATTTTAAAGACGGCTCACATTGCAGCCCGGTCCCATCGGCCCTCTTCTTTATCTCCGCTGATGGCAGACTGGTTAAAACATTTAAGTTCTTTTGAGCAAATTAAGTGATTTACTAGGTTTTAGTTACAGGCAGCAGAATAGCTTCATAGGTCTGGCTTTGATGCTGATTTTTTGTAATAGGGAGGAAGACGAGCCCTTTGAGTGGTGGTGGGTTGGGGGGGTCTTTTTGTGAGAGTGCTCCGTTTACTTCTTTCCTGGAAATAGACTGAGCATGGCAGGCATTGTCTATGCCTTGCTATGAAGCAAGCAGAAGAAATTGACACACTATTTACATTTTATAAAATAACTCATCTCCTTGTGGTTATTTTAAATTTGTCATCTAATTTTAAATATTCTGCTTTTATGTCCGGTAGGGATTTGTAGCTGCTTTTGCCTATATGTGCCTTTTAATTGGATTTCTATATGCAGCAAAACAATAGTAACCTTTTCAGTTAATCTTTTCTTGTGTATCTTGATTTAACTTTTTGTGAGTTGCAAAAGACAAAGTATTTCACATGAGCTGGCAGGTACTTAAAAGGAACTGCTTAGTCCTTAAAAACGTGCACAAGATACACAGATGCAGGCTCTCAACTTCAGCCTATCTGAAAGAGAGCAAACATGACAAGAAACTGCTTGTTTGAGGCAACTACAGTCGCGTAAGCTGCATTTTTGCAAAAATATCAGAATAAAGGACCAGTGTGCCCTTGCACTTCCTGAAGCCTCACCGGCAAAGCCTCAGCTCTTAAACCTGAGGGTGAAACATTGTAAAACCAAAGAGAAGATTAAAACTCTAGCACTGTTTTTGTTGTTTATTTTTTATCCAATTTAGTTCGCAAAATTCTTTATTCAAATTGCACAACAGATTGCATGTTGAATAGAAAAAAAATCACAAAAATAGATGCTTTTTGCCTAAGCTTCTTGATGTTGTAGCCCTCATCTCCAGCTTGTCCTTAAGAGTCTCTGAAGCAGCTTATATTCACATTGTTTCGGTTTTCCTTCTCAATTTTGTCAGCAACAATTTTATTTTTATCTGCAGGTGCAATGCAACAGTTCTTGAAATATTTTGGCACAGGGATATGCTTAGGTGCTCAGTGTTTTCAGCAGCGTAACTGTTTCCAGCTTCACCACTGTGATGGTGCTGTAAGGCGTAGCCTTAGAATATCACTTCTTTTTTAACTTACTGCATTCTGTATTTCTTGTGGCAATGTAATGAAACAACGCAAAAGCAGATACTTTCATGTAGCATCTTCACATTTCTAGCAAATTGTATTCTTAATAAGCAAACTGGTTGAACCACACTGCTTTTATTGATGTAGCTATAGAGGTATAGACCTTTTTTGTTTTGTTTTGATTTGGTTTTTTTTCCCCAGTATGTTAAATGCTGTTGTAATAAGCAATTAAAAGTGCGTATGGAAGGGCATGGTGGCTACTGAACTAGGCTGCCTGGCCTGGAAGCTAAAACTTGAGGTCATCTCCAAACTGTTCCAGTATAGCTGCAACCAGTTGCCGTTGTCGTATGAGGGCTCCTAATCCTCCATTCACATTTTCACCTAAAATTTTGATGCTCTGTATCAGGTTCACTGGGCAATCCATTGGGAATCAAAGTGGGAAGTGTGTGGGTTGAACTACTCCTTGCCCCACAAGTAACTCAGCCAGATGTGACAGGATGCTTTGAAGAGTGGTTCTTTATGTACCTCTTTTGATAAAAGAAATCAATTTTTCAGATTTTTTTTTTTTTCCAAAACCTTCTAGTACCCGAGTAGAAAGACCATCTCCATGTGGGTATGTCATACTGCAGCGCTACTCTATAATTTATCACCATGCTTTTTCCCAGATTAGTTTTTGTTGCATGCTCCCTCACTAGCTTGATCTCTTAGCGCGTTTATCTGCGAACCTGCTCCTGTCAGTTTATATCTCTGGGAAAAACTCTGCTGGTGTTATGACCTACTGACTTGGGGTAGAGCTACTCTGTGGGATCTGCTGGTGTGACCTCCTCAAAGGATTCTGCACACAGGTGTGGGGGCATCATCCCAGAGACGTGGAGTGTAGGACTGCAGCCATGGGCTCCAGCAGCCTTGCTTTGCAGAGGAGGAAACCTTACACATGTTAATCACTAATACAGTTTCTCAGAAACCTATTCCCTGAGGATGAGAAGAGGCTTTTTGTATTTTAGAAAGAACAGATAGATTCTGAAGAACTTGTGATCCTAATCAAGGGAGTGGTACATAAAGCACTGGTTGTAAGAGATCTTTAAAAAGCAAAAAATGAAAACTAATAATTAGCTTTTTTTTAAATTACATTAGCTGATCTGCTTTGTCCCTTTCTCTCTTTTGTGTTGTTAGAAGTTGATAATATTTTACTGGCCTGTGTTGTTGGTATGGAATCTGTGATTGTGAAATAAAGCTGTGCATTCTTGTCTAATGATTTTTTTTTCTATTTTTATCTGAAGTTACAGTTCTTTTATTCGTAGGCTCCCTGCCATTTTTTTTTTTTTTCTTAAATTGCCAGGGTTATAGGTTTGCTGAATTGCTTGTTTAATTCTGATAAAATAGCTGATAGTTGGCAAGGACCCTAGATGATAAAATTTACCATGAAGTAAACAGGTTTTTGTTTTTAAAAAAAGAATTTTCCAAGCCTTCTGCATTATACAACAAATTGCTCTTTCTTTCTACTTAACTAATTTATTTTTTCTACTTGAAATGTAAGTGTTTGAACAAGTGAGAGAGTGCAGCTGTCAGAAGATTAACCAGCTGAAAACTATTGTCAGCATTAATTTTGCTCTAATAAATGACTCTCTGAAGCTATTTAGCAGTCTGTAATCTAGATACAAGGCTATTGACCTATGATGGATAGTACTGGATTTTGTTTGTAAGCTTTGACTTAAATTGTCTACTTAATTTGCTGCAGGTCAGATCACAGGATTAGTGGTAAAGGCCATTATGTGGTTTGAATAAAAATAGCTAGAGGAATGGAATGAAAATCATTGTGTTTATTAATGTAGCAATCTTTGCGGTCATGTACGTAGTAAACTGTTAGCCAACAAGATGACAATGACCTGTTTGTGTTAGCTCTGAATCTAGGCTTTGCTCTTAGCCCAGTTCCTGTGAGTTGCCCAGGGAGGAGTCGTTCAAGTGAGATTAAGGATTGGCTGCAAATATGGTGTCTCTCAACCAGAGCAGGAAGATCTTTACCACTGTAGATATTTCAGTACCTTAACAGTGTTGTTCCAGGAGCAGCAGAATCCTAGACTGATTATTTTTAAAGCTGTGGGTCTGACTGAGTTCTTATGGATGCTCCAGTTCTGGCCTCACCAGTTCAAGATAAGCATTGACTGGAGTGAGTCCAGCTAAAGGCCACAACAATGATGGGGGAACTGGAGCATCTTTTACGAAGAGAGACCAAGAAAGCTGAGACTGTTTAGCACAAAGAGAAGGCTCAGGGAAGATCTTACCACTTTTCTACTGTGAGAGTAGTCAAATACTGGAAGAGTTTGGCTGTGGAGTCTCCATCCTTGAACATATTCAAAAGCTGACTGGACATGGTTATGGGCAAGCTGCTCCAGCTGACACTGCTCAAACAGAGGGGATAAACTATACAATATCAAGATGTCCCTCCAACCCCAATAATCCTGTGATTCTGGGTTGTAATATAGATTGATCAACCACTTCATCAGTGGGAGCCTGTTTCCTCTGTTGCCTGTTTTCACATAATGGGTGGGTATTTAATTTTTGAGATCTTGATCTGTCAAATTTGTCTGAAATTCTTCAATGACTTCAAAAGATGGTGGATGTGGGGGAAATAAATACTTGACAGATACAGAAAGTGGCATTTGTAGACGTAGTCACACAGAGACAGTGCATCAATTGAAATTTTTATGAGAAAGCAAACAAAAATTCTTCAAATTCTTCAGTGTGGGGAGCTGCAGTGTAGCTGTCCTTGATGTTGGAAAGGAAGTCCAATACTGACCACCTCATTCTTTACCTGTTACACAGCATTTATATGGACTTAAGGCTTTAAGTTAAGAGAAGCTCTGATTAGCCTGCTATGGTTGCCTACTTTTAGCAGAGCTTCTTGTGCACAAACTTGGTTGCCATGATGTCTTCGTTATAACCTTATTTTTTTCTCTTTCTTTTCTTTTTATTGCATAATTCCAGTTATTCATGGGGAACAAGGAAAGCAGAAATGTCCTGTTTAAGTGCGATATACTTCTAACAGAAAAACTTTTTTGCTATTTGAGGTTAGATTGCAGGGAGTTGTTTGGTTTTTTTAAAAAATAAAAAAGCTCTATCTTCAACTGATAAGCTTGATAAGAGTGCATTTTCATTTGTCACTATACAGCATCTAGCTCAGTGAAGGCATTTCCAGTTACCCTCTGGAAACTATTCCAATAAAAACATTTATTAATGTTTATTATGGTAGCTAATTGGTGACAAAGAACTGTGAACCATAGCTGGAGAGCAGCCTGACTTACAGTGGAAATAGAATCATCTGCCACATGGAAGAAGAATAAGCTGTTTTGCTTGGACATTCTGTTTGTAAGAACACTGTACCTCGTTGAGCACGTTTAATTTGAAAGCAGGTTGTTATCTGCAGCTGGACATCTGAACAGGCCAAAGTTTGATGCATAACACAAAAAATTTATAGTGGCTGTTCTTCTTGCTGAAGTGAAAAATAGTGAGGAAGCTGATGTGTTCATCAGTTTAGGCCAAATTTTCTAGCAGTTCTACACATTAAATGTCGGGGATGAAGAGATTAAGGATGTATGAGTAATTCCTATTAGAATTAGGCTTCTTTTAAGGAATAAAATATTTCAGGGAGGTGATAAATATCGCATGAAAAATGTGCTGGTTTTATGCTTAGGAACTGTATAATCAAAGAACTATGGTGTGTGCTTACAGACCTGTGTTAAAGATGGGACAGACTTAGAGGAACAAAACTGGGAGTTGTGTGTTTGTGTATGTATGTGAATCATTTTTACATTTCTTTTTATGTAGTTCTTTACATAGTTGTATATGTGTTAAGTTTTATATGTAGGAAACTAACTCATTTTCTCAAATTAAGTAGAATTTTGCTTCAGACTAGAAACATAATGAACTGTGGAGATTCAGAAGGCTTGGCTTTATATGCTTCAATTACAGGAAAATCGGAAAGCATTGATAGCCTAGGCTTGGAAAAGCTGATAAAAGCAGAGTTAACTTTGAGCAGTAGTTTCTTAATAGTCGTATGCAATTAGTAGTTTGATAAAACAGGTATTTTATTTAGTAATTGAGGTACAATGAATTTTCTGGGGTGCAAAGTTGCAGGAAGGATTGATTGCTTCTTCATGTGGAACTATAAAGAGTGGCATTGCTGGTTTTCCATAAGTCTTGTTTATCCGCCAGCATGTCTGAAAGATAAAGTAACTTCATCAAATGTTTGAGAATTGAGATCTCTGATTTGGTAAGTACTGGGACACAGACTTGTTTTACATAGACTTTGAGAGGTTCATCATAAGCGAAGCTTTAAGCACATAAATTTTATATCACCAGACCCTTACTGATAAGATAAAGTACTTAAGTTTTTTTTAGAATAGTGATATTAAATCCAATGTTGTCTTGATTCAGGTGTTGGAGCTGCTCGAGCCGGAAACCTTACTTTCATGGTTGGTGGAGTGGAACAAGAATTTGATGCTGCCAAAGAGTTGCTGACATGCATGGGTTCTAATGTGGTCTACTGTGGAGAGGTCGGAACCGGACAGGTAATGCTTCCTGAGGGGTTACTAGTTATCTCAGTCTAATGTTGTTGCTTTGTTTTTCTTTAATGGTACCTACTCTTTTATTCCAGAACTAAATGCATGATCATGCATCTTCATACTTGTTTGCTTGTTTATTTGTCTTCAACCATGTGTTTATAAACTAATCTCATGGCACTTTTCTCCAGCGTGTTGTATGGCTTAACACCAAAACATCTGACCTGCTGCTTTTCCACATTGGCTTGTTGAGATTATACTTCTTAGAGAACACACATTTTAAATTTATTTATTCTAAATTTATGTTCTGAAGGACAAAGAGCCCTTATACTTATACTTCACTTATACTAAGTGAACTACTGTACTAAAAACAAAATCCTAATCTCTGAAGGAACCATAAGGCAGTTTTCATTGGCTTTATGCTATTGTAGATCTGGGCTTACTGGTGCTACCTTTAGAACAGAGCTGTCAGAACATATTTGATCATACTGTCCCGGACCTAGTTAAAAGAAGATTCCTACATGTTAACTCAATAAAAATGCAGAAACTAATTGATGGTTTAACTTATTTTCAGGCTGCAAAGATCTGCAACAACATGCTCTTGGCCATCAGTATGATTGGAACTGCTGAGGCTATGAATCTTGGAATCAGGTTTGTTGGATTTTTGTATTGAATTAAAGCATTTTTCAGTGTTAACAGGTTTTGTGTTTTGCAGTTGACTTTCACTGAAACAGTGATTAGATAGCATAGATAAACTCTTGCCAGAAATTCTCTTCTGAAGGCATTAACATGCTAAAGGGATTCTTAAACTGAAGTAGAACTCTTTAGAACAGGAATATTCTTTTGTATTGGTTTTATAAATTGTTGCATTCTCCATATGAAGTTAATAGTTTATTTATTCTCATGTAGTGCAGTGTACAATAATGTTTGTCTTGCATTATAAACATGCAGAGGTAATAGAGAGGTAACTTTTTATTTCTATTCTAAGCTAATGTACAGTGTATTCAGAGTATTATACTCCTGTATGGCTCTTGTTGGCTTTGTTTACTTTGTTAAATTGTTTCAAAATAAATTGCGAAGTAAAACTTATAGTACAGTGCATATACCAAATTAAGGTCAAAGCATAAAAAAGAACATCTGCCTTCCTGTTTGACTTTACCACTGCAGTTTTTCCTGACTGCCAAAACTCCTGCTTTGTCAAAAAGCTGCAATATGCTCCCCTACACTCTTCTTAATGCTGAGTACTATTTCTTTTCTAGCAGGTGATGCACCTGACTTGTAAGTGCCAGTACATTCAAACAAAATTATTTTTCCTTTCCATTTATAACCTATTTATCTTCTGTGGTCTCAGATTTTGTTTTGTTTTCCGATAGGGTGCATGCAAGTACCAGTTCAGTATCAGAGTACTTGAACCATCATAAATTTTCTTAGCAAGATCTAAATCATTTGCAAATTTATACACAGAAAAGTCCTATGTTTGAAGAGATTATCTTGCAAATGTGTATCTCTTAAGGGCTCTTCATGGATTATTTATCTGCACAGTTGCATTCTTAAAATTGGCCTACTAAAACTACAGATATTGTAGATACTTATCAGCTGGGCTTTAGACCATGTGCTAATGTGGATTTGATACACTATAAAAACAGCAAGAGGGCATCAAATGTTTAAATAAATAAAAAATAACGCCTGCATGTGCACACATACACGAGGCAATGTAATGGATTCACATTTCCTCTTAATTACCATATCAAGATGCAGTTGTTTTATTGAATTGCCCTTGTCTCAGATGTTAGACTATCTTGACCTATTAAGTTGTCATGTTGTAATTGAGATAAAAGAGGAATTTGCTTTGCATCAGTGCTAATTGGTTTATCAATATCCTGTACCATTTACATTTTAAAATTGAGAGTCTGTAAGAAACTGAAGCATGTCTGCATCAAGCCATAATAAAAACAGTAGTATTGTATACAACTCTTATAATCCACTGTAGTGAAAAGCTTTCATCACACTCTATTTTAAGTCATGGTTCGCTTAATAAAGCACATGCATCTGATTTTTCATTATATTTTTATCTACATTTGTAAGAATGATTAGAGTTAAAATTGAAGATAAAATAAGAGCTTTGGAAGACAGATACTCTGCGCATGTAAGCCCTGTGCAGAATGAATTGAGGTTTGCAGATTTTGCTATACGTTTTTATGGATAATGTGCATGTTGCAAAATCCTGTAGTGACTTACTGTGTCAAACCAATACACAAAGTACATATAAACTTCACAAATAAGAAATAAAAGCATTAAGTGATACTGTCCACAGCCACAGGCTATTTCTCATTTTCTTTTTGCTGATCATCTTGATGTCAGTGACTTTCTTTAACCAAGTCCTGAGTTCCAGTGAAACAATGTCTAATACTAGCAAGATAAAGCTCAAAAATGAAATATTGCTCGTACCTGGTTTATGTTTAGGTCAGATAGAAGTTGCTGCCTGTCAGGCAGTTTGTGGTCCCTTCAGAACTGCCTGCACAGACTCAGGGAAGGGCTTATGTGGTGACACAAGATAGGACAAGGTTCCTTAATGTGCTCGGGATACAAGGGACCAGGAGAGCAACAAGGGCTCTATGGCAATAATCTCACTGCAAAATCACTTCTGTGCTTCCAACAGCAGAGAAACTCATCTCTACAAGAAGGGAGTGTGGTAACACCCAGATTTATGTCAAAAGCTGCAAATACCCCTCTTTCCCAGACAATTTTACTGTATAAGGATTTGTACCTGCTTGCTTTTTTAGATATATAAAGCGGAAAGACAGTAAAAGAATTTTGTCCTCTGATGTTGAGTCTAAATGTAGATTCTGCCTCTAGATCTGGTCTCTGTGGGTGCCCCCGGGCTGTAGATGGAAGACATCAGCAGAAAGGGGAATCAGCAGTGTAGAGAGGGATATGTGCCCCAGCCTGGGGGTTGATTAGCCCTGGGCACATCCCTACTGCAAATTTTAGAAAGAGTGCCCTGAAAAAGAACTCGTGCAAGAGCACTGTGGCTTTGCTGTTTTCAGCGTGAGGCTATAGCTAAGCCTTCTAAAGGTTAGTAATGACATTTGAAAGCACTTACCTTGTTTAAAACACCAATGGCAAAGTCATTTTTAGCTGTTACAAGGGTCCTAAAGTTTCTGCTTGAATATTTGCAACTTCATGTGGTATTTATCTGAAGCACCTTGAGATGGGAAATTCTCAACAATTCAGCTACTTCGGTTGTTACACCTTAAAATGAGACCAAGACATACCTTTTTTTGTGAAATGTCATTTCAATTTTTCTGTTTGTTCCAGACTGAACTCTTGGAGGAGTGTATGAAAATTTCAGTATGTTATTTTATCAAAGCTCAGCAAAACCTGAGTTTTGAGCAGTGGCTCGAAGGGATCCTATTTTAACCATTTTTTGGTATGCATGTCCATTGCTGAGTTTCTGCTTTCAGTTCATTAGGAATGTTATTGAAGAAGCATTGATTTGAGGGAAGCAATTGTTTTTGCTCTATTATAAGTACAGTTAATACATGGACTTCTTTTCTGCTTATAAGGGAGAAGAACATTTTGGTAATTGTAAATTCACACGCGCATGCACAAGCTCTTGCCACGTCCAATGGCAAGTTGTTATGGGGACTGGCAGACTGTCATCATTTTGATAGCTTGAGCAGTATATCTCTTGAACAGCAATGGAGCTCTTATGCAGAGAGTATCATATGTTCCCAGCCAATTTACAGGGAAACAGCAATAACATTTTATCATGGTTGAGAGCCCAGTAGCTGCTTCCTATTAAACTTGCCCTTTCAGATACCTGTCTTGGATTAATTTGTTGATTTCAAATGGAAACTCAGTCTTCTCCACTGAAGCATGACTTTCTAGGATAGACTCTCACTGAATGACAATTACTGTATATCCTAGCTGGTTTCAGACCATTACAAGCTTTGGGCACAGTGGAAGACAGAGGACTTCTTCAGTAACTGATTTTAATATATGTCTAATTTTAACTGTCAGTTATATATGCACCAGTGGATGAATCCTCAGAAAGATGAAATGCAAAGCACTTCTAACTTGCTCTTATTAATGATACACTTGCTGCAAAGGAGAAAAAAAATTAGGTTCAGGTCTCCTGAAGAGAATCTGCATGGTGTTTAAGAGCAACGAAGTTTGAAAAAGCAGGGATTTAAAATGACACTGTCTTCCTTCTTCTTTTCCTAGAGCAAAAATATGCCAGATCTAGTGCAGGCAATATTTTACATATCTGTATAATACGCATATATCTTTTAAAGTATATTTTCACAGAGGGGTAGTTGGAACACTGTGAGAAGAGCATTCTTTGGGAGGGTTATATGCATTTTGAAATAATAAGCTCTCTGTCTTGCGGTGTACTCACAGCTGTAATTACAGGCCTCTGCACGCAGCTAGATATGGCACCATCAGGCACTACACTGCTAAAAGTACTGATCTGGATGTAACAATGATGAGGAAACAAACAAGCCAAGAGATTTCTTTTGGCCAAAAAAGCAACCTCTGTGTATTCGAAAGCTCCGACATTGTCTGCTCCCAATGTTGTTTTTTTTAGATGACAACAATAAAAGCATTTCTTCAGAGTGCTTCTCCATGAAGACTTCGATGCACTATAAAAGATAGAAGTGCAACTAAAATACTGTGAAAACATACTGGTGCTGGAAAATACATTTGTTTACAATAAATGGCAGTTGAAAGAATTCAATTGAGTTAGAGGGTTGGAAAAAAATGGGGAGGAGAGTAAAGCTTGATCCCATTCAGGCCAGCAGGAGACTTTCCATGGAATTCCAGGAGCTGCTGCGGCAAGTTATAAATAAGACAGCACAGCAGTAATGTTAAAAGCTACCTTTGCGGTACAGAAAGTGATTCTGCTTTGCATTAGGAGGGCAAATTTGCAGGAACATGTGCTGTTATGGGAACAGGAACCATGCTGTAGGGCCCACTGGTTTTTCAAATCTGAAATGCCTACTGGAATAAATAGACATAAATTTTACCAACTATTCTATTGGTTAAGAGCTTTACTTATCTATAAATTAAAACGTTGAGCACTACAGTGTCTGGAATCCGTGTGAGGATGCCCATGGCTATGGAGATCTGCAAGAAGTCTGTGGTGCAAGAGCTAATGTATTTATAAAGGTTAAAGCTTAGCTGGAACTGTGTAGAAAAGGCGTTTTATTTTTAACCTGTTTGCCTGTCCACAGCAAAGTATGTTTTGCTATATCCCTTTCAAAATGTCCTTTTTTCATCTTGGATTGTTATTGGATATAATTCCCTTGCTTTCTTCTTTGTCATGACTATGACTGAACATTTGTATAGGGCCGGATAAGCTGCTGCTGCTCATTTTTGCTATAAATGTAATTCATGTACAATTACACTTGCAACTTGATATTAGCATAAATGTGAATCCATAGGAGGATTAATTTTTAATAGTATGGAAGTAGTTTCAGAGTCCACATTGAGCAGCAGTTTATGCCATCAGCTCTGTGATAGAACAAATGACGTTTCTACTTGGACAAGCTTTGTTTTATCAGGATCAGTAACCTTATCAACAGTTGACCCAGAACTATAATGTATGTTTGCAAATAGATAACATATGTCACAGTGAGAGGCAGGCTTGCCTCATAAGCAAGAGAGTGTAATGAAGATTTAATAATAGCAAAGCAAAGAATGTGCAGTTACATATCATAGTAATGTTTTTTGAGAAGTATAGTGGTTTTGTTCACTTACTAGAGCAAGATCATTTCCATTATCTTGCTTACATCAAAAATGCACTAGTGTGCATGTAAACACATTGCACAAGTACTTTCACACTGCCACACTTGCTTGTGAATTTTTTGCTTTATTCTGCTTTAAAGAATATAATTTTGATATGAAGAACAAATATGTGACCTAGTAGGTAGGAGAACAGAGAACGTGTTTTAGTAATTGAAATACAAGGGAACCGCTGTTCTCAGACGACCTTTGTTTTGCTTGTACTTTCAAAATTGCTAGGTGAAGGGGATTTGCTTAGTGCAGAAGGAAAAGAGCTCTGAAATCCTACTGCTTAAATGGTGAATTGATGCTCTTTAATTTAAGATACAGCATCCCTACCCCCAATATCAATACTCTGTCATTTCTCATGACTTATAATAAAGGGAGAGAAATGACGCTGGGGTCCTAAGATATAAAACAAGTCACCCATGTCTTGTGCATTTTGACATTAACACTTCTCTTCCTTGACCTTTGACAGATTAGGCCTTGACCCAAAGCTGCTGGCCAAAATCCTAAATATGAGCTCAGGTCGCTGTTGGTCAAGCGACACGTACAACCCTGTTCCTGGAGTGATGGAAGGAGTACCATCTGCTAATAATTACCAGGGTGGCTTTGGAACAACACTCATGGCTAAGGTACAGAATACTTGCATGTAAAGTGTGTACTGTTGCTTCTCAGTTGTGAACATTATTCTCAGTGAAAAATTACGATTTCAGGCAAATATGTGTGCATGAACAGAGCAGAATCCAGGCTCTTACTGTAGCTCTAAATTAATGAGTTGTGTAGGGGCTGTTCCTTAGCCTCCAGCGTCTTTCTAGCTCCTATTACTGCTGAGCCACTCGAGGAGATTTTATGTGCTGTTGTTTTGAGTTCTGCCTTAATTCAGGAGTCCTGGTGGACTTTTGGATATGGCAAGAGTTCAGCAAACCATTTAGGTGCCTCTTGCTGACTAGAATTTAGGACCCTAAGCTCAAGAGAGCAATTTGGGGAAATCCAGGTGACCTAATTAGGTGTGAATAGTAGCATAAGCGTCTAAGATTTTGGGCCCAATCTCTTCCAAATACCTTAAACTGTGCTATTGAACGTGCCCTCTAGCATTCCCTTCCTCACTAAGCCAACTGCTTATGTGCTTGTCTTTCTGCCTGAGGCCATTTGGAATGCAGAAAGCAAACAGGTTTCAACCCACACCCCGGCAGACTGATGTTCTGCGGGCATCTGCACCATGCTGTGAGCTCTCCCAAATTGTCTTTGTTGGTGGCAGAAGTAGTGCTTCTTATGAGTAATAACCTAGTAATCTAAAGTATTTGTCCACAAAGTGGGAGATCTGGGTTTTAGGTCCATCTGAGCATGAAGAAGTTGTAACCTAAAGCTATCCCATCCCAGGAGAGGGCCCTTAACTGCTGTGCTCTTGGCTGTTCTAGGAATATCGCTGTCCTGAGTCACTCTGTGGTCAGGAAAGCCAAGCTCTTAGAGGCCAGAGGAAAGTAGGCAAGGAGGTCAGGGCTCTGCATCCCACTGGTGAGGACACACAGTTGGAGAAACGAGCAATATAGAACTCTGACTCTTCAACTACTTCTGCATTTAGCACAATGATTGCCCAAAGTAAATTATAAAACCAGCCCTGGAAGAGATCTCTCATCTAAATATGTAAGTGCAGGAAATAATTTCACACTGAATATTAGTTTCATGGCGATACTATTCCATGACATGATTTAAGCTATGTTGAATAACAACAGGTTTCACAAAGAGGGTTTAGAAGAGGCTAGGAATATGTCATGGAATATCTTACTGTAAGCGAGGTTAAAGTAACTGTTCCTAGATTTATCAGGGCAACAGTATTTCAACAGAATTGCTAGACAAGAAGGAATGATCTGCCCTGATGCAGTTGAAGAATATTTTGGATCCTGTGACATCTGATATGTATGTTTTTCCCTTTTTTGTAGATCTTGAAGTCATTCAAGGGTAATAGGAAGAGTAACTATAATTCTGATTTGTATCAGAATGACCTTTATAGAGCCGATTTACAGATCGAAGTGACATTTAGAGAGTAGAGTAAGATCTTGAATTTCCTTGTGCTAATTCAAATCCAGACACACAGAAAGTAAAGACCTGTCTTGTAAGTCATCTCTGAGAAGCCAAAGGTGCTCTTAGCAGTACTAGAGTCTCTCAGTTCTTCCGTATCAAAAATTTGTTATTTTAAAAAAAGTAAAATCACAGCAAATTCTATAAACCACCGTAGTCCTGGATGGACAGAAAATCCAGGCACTTCCTAGTAACACTTGAGAGGTTCTGTTGCAGCTTTCTTGAAATGTGTCTCTAGCAAGACCTTATAAAGGCAACCTTGAGTGCAAGCATTACTTTCATACTTAGACAAGAGATCTGTTTATACAAACAGGCCCTTGTTAGCTTTTCCTTCTTTGATTCGTTTCAAGTCTGATTCAGCTTAGAATTCAAGACATCCTCCAGCCTAGCTTGTCATTTCCATCCAGCATGCATGCAGCCAACTATTTCTAGCTGACTATGGTTAGCTAACTTTGAGTTCTAGCCTATTTACTTCAGATTATAGCTCTAGTTGATCAAGGACTCTCAGAGGGCAGGTTTCAGATTCATCCTCTTTGCAATCTCTCCTCCTTTTTTTTTTCCTCCAAATTTAGTATTTTAAAATGCAGTAGAATTATTCTCTGTATCTTTTTATCTTCAAGACTCATAGCAGACCCAGGACAATCCCCTAAGGGATTCTTTAATACATCCTTCCAGTTAGGCTGCAAACCATTCGTATTCACAAAGTGGCCTATGCCTCTCATTTTGCTATTAAATGGTCACATTCAGTAAATATATGTAGGATAAGTGGCTTCAATTTCGTTGTTATTCAAATCCCTCCTACTTAATTTTTAACCTGTTTTTGGAAAGAAAGATGTCGTCTTACCAAGCAAGAAAATGATGCCATTAGAACCTATGTGAAATGCTTAAGTGAATAGCCAGGGGACTTTTGGGTTTGGAGATGACATAACAAAGAGGGGAAAGAGAGTCTGAGTTTTGCTACCGGGTTATATAGTGATCTAGAATTTTAAAATCCCTCCTCTCTGGAAGGAGGTTGCATGCCTTGCAAAGCTTGGGGTTTTTCTGTTGGATAACAGTTACTGTTTTAAAAATGAAGAACTAAACAAGGCTCACTTCTTCCAGGACTGAAATTTTAAGGCTGGAGTATTGTATTTGTTGGCAGTAGAGTTCTCTTCACAATGGAAGCCAAATAACCTATAATATGTACACGGCTATTTATATCCTTGTTGTTTCTCTCCTGACTTTTTCTCTTTTTTCTTTCCTTCCGTTCTTCCTCTCTGCCCTATTCCTCCCTCTTCTCCCTCCCCACAGGATCTTGGCCTGGCCCAGATTTCTGCCACCAACACAAAGACACCAGTTCCTCTGGGATCCCAGGCACATCAGATCTACAGGATGATGTGTGCAAAAGGCTATGCCCTGAAAGACTTCTCAGCTGTGTTCCAGTTTTTACGTGAGGAGGAAAACTTGTGAGCTGTCCTTTGGAAATGGAAACAATAACAAACCACATTTTTTTATCCTTATAGCTCGTTTGAGAAGTTATATGGGTTTAATCAAACACTGTGCATACTGATCCCATACAGACTAATCATCTTTGGTTGTCTAGATCACAGCGAACTCCAGGGTTTTTTCAAAACTTCGAAAAAGCAAGCCAGAGGAAAGGATTGTTTGGCAATTAGCCAGACAATGATTTCTTTTTTTTTTTTTTTAAGAACCATCAAAGATTTTTTTTCACTAGATGCAATAAATAAATATTTTTTTTTATGAAACACTTAACTGTTTGCATATAAAATAACTTACATTATGGCTACAAACTTAGTTGAATCTTGAATAGTAAGAGAATGTTATATAGTGATTTTATGATATATAGTGATCTATTAAAATAAAAAATGAATACTTTATGGAAAAAGGGAAGATTTGTTCAATGAAGTCACAAAGCTTAAGATGGATTTTTTTTTTTTTTCCTTCGACCTACCAGCCTTGAGTTGATCAGTAGTGAATTTTTCCTTGGGTTCAGGTTGCAGATTAAATTCATAGGCACGCATTTCTAAGTGGAGAGCTGTTACAGCATGTTTACCTGATAGATTTAGTTAAAATAACAGAGTGTGTGTCCTTCCTGTAAAGCTCCGTTATTGTATTTTGCTAACCCAATTTTATATTTTCTTGTATTCTATCACACATTTTCAGAACTTAAGAACAGCACTTACCTGAAGTTCTAACAAAGTGTACATTTGTTTTAGGTAATTACTGAAGTATTTTAAATCTAAACAAACCCCATTATTTTGAAAAGAAATAAAAATCTATACTGGTAAATACTTGCTGTATGATTATTTTCTTTTTGTTTTGATGCCCTCTTGTACACACACAATTAACCAAAAACTTGTACTAAGCGGTCTGATTTTTTAATTTGCTTGGTTTTCTATGGATTATCTTGCAAAACCAAGATTTTCAAGAGCTCTGGTTGTGAAATGCAGATGGTAATATACTTTCATATGTATTACCTTAACCATCTCCATGGTCTTGCAAAAATACAAGTATATACTTGGCTCTATGAATATAAATACTCGTGTTGATTTCACTAGAACTACTCACATTCAGACTTACTTGCAGGCTCAAGGCTTAGTGGTCAATTATGCATTTACATTCCTATTTTGGTTGTATGAACGATCATTTTATATATGCACGTTTGGGTGACAAAACAGCATGCTTGAATCAGCTCAAGTCTGTGAATAATCTTCTGAGAACTTGGACATTATATTTTTACGCATTAGTAACATCATACAAAGTCATTAAACTTTGTATGATTGTGCTGATTGATCTGTTCTTTCAATTTTCTTTGAAAACTGTTTGACATTGTAGGTTTTTGACGGATTTGGGACTCATTAATGTTATGCATGAATGCAGGAATAGTGGGAGAAATCTTACTTTTAAAAAAATTTTCATCTCTCTTTTGATAAAACCATTCTTGATAAAAAACCTCTCTTGATAAAACCATTGCATTCAGTCCTTGAAATTAGACACAAAACTACCTGCACTAAAAACTATTAGAATTGCAAAGTCAACCACTCAAGTGCTAGAAAACACAGAAACAGGGAACCACAGTTGCAGATGTGTGGTTCGACCTTTGGTAACAATATCACATACTGTAACTTTTTATTCCTATGGGACTCCTGCCTCACATAATACAAAGGATGAACCTAATGATAATTAATTTGAGGTCGTGTAGAGAAGGACGTTTTTGCCAGGAGGATCCTTGTGCGTTTCCAAGTTTTCTAATGGATGAGGTAAGCAACTGTAGAAGAGTCCTGGTTAAGTTTGTCTCCTCTGTGTTTGACTCAGAGATACGGGTGGCATCAGCAGGACTGCTGAGAGATGCTTCCTTCTACTGTCCACCCCAGCCTGTAGCAGCATTTGCTCTGAATGTGTTTGCTGGTAACCCTGGGCTTCCCTGTGACCCCCTGGACTTGCAGGAACCATCATCGGTTGTTTTCTGAAGACATTACATGCTCACATAAATGTTGGGAGCCATGAGGAAGGAGAATACGCTCAGTGAGACACGCTCTTTGAAGCTTTTAACTTCTGAAATCATAAAGTCTCTGTTCAGCATGTGGAAACTTCGTTGTTATTTTTATGTTTCTCCCAAAGGCTTGTAGCTTGGGCTTCCAGGGGTTCATTTCTCCTCCCCCACAGCCTCTGAACAAATTTTAAATTCTTACTCCAAAGCATAGGGTGCTCGAGTAAAGGCTGCCAGAATGCTATTTTGGCAAACCAACAAAATGTTCTGTGGTCTCCTTCTTGGAGGAGGATGTTGGCTGAAATTAAAAACAAAACACAAAAAAAACCCAACCCCCCAAAAAACCCAAAAAACAAAAAACCCCAGCCTCAGGGCAGACAGCCAGCATGTAAAATTTTAGAACAAGCAGTTAGTTTGGCAAAGTTAGAAACAACTTTTAAAATAAGTCTTATTATGGCAAGTACCTTGAAACCTTTAATGATGTCCAATACCTGAAACCAGTAATACAATTTATATTAGAATACGCGTTTTTTTCCTAATTCTGCAGGGGAATATTGTGTGACTGGATACATATAATGGTGGTGGTATTCATGCTAGCTGTGGCTATTCTGCATGTGGATATGTATATAATGTATCTTTTTTGCTCCACATGGGGTATACTACTGGTCTATGGAAATTAAGCAAGTACTAAAACTATTGTCACTGCCAGAAACAGGTGTTGAAAACAGTAATTTGTTGAGCTGAACAGAAAGATTGTAAAATTGGTTGAATTTCTACACTAATTACCTCCCAGAACATACACACAAATTAGGTGCAACAAATTAACTGCATATTTTGTAAATGTCCCAAAGGGAAACTTGAGGTAACTTCTTTTTAAATTAGTTTGAATGTTAAACTAGCCCTCCCATCATGCTTACTTTGGAAGCTCACCTATATCAAATGCATTTATTGACTAACAGGAAAACATTGACAACCAATAAAAGTAGTGATGGTTTTAAATAAAATTCCAAGCAGCCTTCTCTCATTTATGATTCAGTATAACCGGTCTTAAGCAACTATTTTTGGTGGTCGTTTAACAGAGGAGGCCTTCTATTAAAACTGCTGAGTACTATATTGCTTTAACTTTATTTATGGCTCTTACAAGCCTCGGGAGGAAGAGGAGGTATTCTGACCAAGTAAAAGGATTATACGTGATATTCTGGCTCTGCTTTAATCAATGGGAATTTTGCCATTAAGCTCGATACTGCCAAGATTTCACAGTGTGTGTTGAATGCCCACGTGATTCCAGCGCGGATGTGGCCAAGATGCAGCTCTGGAGGAGCTCAAGCACATCCCTTGCAGCAGGGATTGTGCCACGTTACTGGCATCAGGATTCTGAGGAGTTGGGGTGATGGCTGTGAGGGGATGGGGCCAGCAGGACCTGTTGACGCTGATGTTGCCGGTCTCCATCCCAGCCTTGTCCCAGGGTGGATGAGAGAGGTGCTGAGGGGGCCAGAATAACTGCTGTGGCTTCCTGCCTGAGGGCAGAGCTACCTGTCTTTCCAGCTGGTTAAATCTTATGGCTCTTTGCCACAAGAAGATTTATTAAATGGTTTAGGGAACAGAAAGACTGGAGCTGCCCCTGGACCAAGCAGAGAAGGGCTACTTTCATACAAGGGCTACTGTATTCATGCAGTAGATGTCTTCCTATGCTTTTAGCCCACCAGCAAGGCCAAGGCTACCCAGGCACAGCTCTGAGGGCACTAGCTTCATTGATAATGATGCATGTTGCTTTTGATTTGTCTTTACATTATCGTCATTGTCTTCTCCTCCTTCATATAAAAACAGATTTAATTCAGCTTTTTTCAAGAGAAGTTGAGACTATTGCCTCTCCTTACAAGGCTGTCTAATAAGTTGTGGGAACTTTGCTGCAGTTTGGAAACCTCTGTTGTGTTTTCCTGGTGCACAACATGTAGAACTGGGGTCCTCTGCAGTATTTTAGGTTTGATAAGATCCCTTAATGTTAGGGGACTTTGAAATGGGAAGACTTTCTATTGACTTCAGTATGAAGTTCTTAGAACTCTTACTGCAAGCCTCGCAAAATTGAAAAATTGTATTTCAGTAGTGGGACAAGTTTAGTTCAACATCTACAAATTAGAATAAATGATACATTTGAAAAGCTCGAGCTTTTGATAGCAAGGATTTCTTTGCCATTCTGTGCAACAGTGTAATGGATGTATGGTCTTTAAAGACTGCCAGTATTTTTAAGGTATGTTGCTTTCTATGTATGATTTGTCACAACCTGTCCTGCTGGCTGGCACACTTACACATTAAATTTTTTTTCCCAATAAGAATAAGAGCAAGAGTTGCAAAGTTTTCTAGGTGGACAGAGGATTAATGTTTTTATGGTTGGTGTGTGCAGTAGATGTGTGACATAGAACTGGGCATCCATATGGCAGTGATTTTTTTTTGGTTTTGGCATTCATCATGGATTGTGAGCACTTGGGGTAAATTGAAACAGGTGGATAAACCTTTCTAGAGTACTAAATGTCTCATAATAACCACTGCATAATTAAAAGCCGTCTGGCTCTTTCTGCATTTACACCCAACTCTTCCTTTTGACCTTGACCCTGAGATGAGGGCTGGATTTTCATTTGAGGTCAGAGATAACTAAGTCTGTTTCTTCATTTAGTTTTACTGAGCCTCTGTTCTGCTGAGCCTTTGTTAGTGTTGACAGTCTTCTGTTTGCTAAGGTAAATGCTATATATGGAGATAACACGTGTGCTGATATATGCTTTATGAAGTTCACTGATTTCAAAATTCCTTGGAGTGCTGGACAAAACCAATGGAAGTACAGCTGATAAAAAGGTAAGTTTGTATGTACCTGAAATGCAGCTACCCTGGAAAGAAATGCAAATTGTTAGAATACGTTTCAGTCCTTACCGTATTTTTAGAAAAGAAATGAATTGTATTTTGTCTCGTTGAAATTCAAAGGAGAAACCAGACAAAATTAATAGCCTTCAGATGTGGTCAGGCATAAGCTTTATTTGGCCAGAATCAAGTGTTGCTGCAGTCTGTCCTCCAGTTTGAGGTGCAGGATGAAACTAGCTTGAATTTATGCAGGCGACTTATAGCAGCAGCAGCCGTTGGGAAGCAAGTGATGTGGAAAGTAACTTGGAGAACGATTCTTAAAACCTCTGAGCTGCCTACTTTGTTCTGAGTGAAATTTCTTCCAAATGATTTAACGGTGTTAACTGGGCTGTAATCACGGGTTGCAGGCATACCTGAGCCAGCTGTAAATTAGCTTGTTTGCATATCTGCAGCTCTCTAGTCCCAGGGGCTCTCCTGGGAGGCTGGGCTATCACTGGGGCAGCAGTGCTGCGAGACAGGCTGTTTCATGTACCTAAACTGGCCAGTTTTTAGCTAGCAATAGCAGGTCATTTATGCTTTCCAGTCATCATGCGTGTCATTCTATCACTCTTTACAGCTCCCTGAAAGGAGGGTGTAGCGAGGTGGGAGTTGGTCTCTTCTCCCAAGACACAGGCAATAGGACAAGAAGAAATGGCCTCAAGATTTCTTCACTGAATGGGTCGTCGAGCATTGGAACAAGGAAGTGGTTGAGTCACCATCTGTGGAGGTATTTAAAAGATGTGTAGATGTGGTGCTGAGGGACACGGTTTAGTGCTAATGTGGCAGTGCTAGATTAACGGTTGGACTTGATGACCTTAAAGGTCTCTTCCAACCAAAATGATTCTATGATTGATTCTGTTTCAAGGCTATAGAGCCTGGAAGCTTTCGATGACCAATATTTAGTAGGCTAACACATTGGATGTTAAAGCTTTTACCTGTTTTACAGCAGTCTGTGCCTTATTTTTTCTTTCTCTGTTTGTCCAATGCTGAGGACAAAGTCCCCTTGGTGTTGTGTAATTGTGTCGGGCAGCTGTCAGTCTGCAGCCCACAAAAAAGTCTTAACTTGAGTCACCTAGACATCATTGAAGCTGGAGTTTCAGACGCATGAGTTTAAGACAAACTTGGATTCCTTTGCATTTCTACACACAAGGTTTTAATACAGGCTCCACCTTGTTTGAACCTATCTATTGCATGGCACCAAGAGCCCAGAGTATGTCAGTTTGTTATTTTTTCATGCCTTTGACTTTGATAGAACTGCATTTACTGTTCATGCTCAAAAATAGCCAATCTCTGGTCCCTGCCAGGAAAAGGAGAAGAAAACACTGCTAAGGAAATGGAGATTGGTAGGTCAGGAGACCTTAATGCCAACACATTCCTTGCTCTGGAAAGCCATTGGATCCTGTCCCCACCTCTCACTGCTGTGACTTTTCTCCTCTGCTTGTCCCTGCATAGATAACCGTGTTAGCTTAAGTCATGTAGATGCAAATGAGGTCTGTGTTTAATAAAAGAGGAGAAGGAGGCAGAGTCTTGTGCTGTGGGACCTGCGGGGCCTATCAGGGGAAGGCGGTTCGTTCTAAACCAGATAAGGGAAACCAAAATCCTCTCCCTCCAGCACCATGATAAAGATAGAGACAGAGTCCGCAGACATCTTTAGACACCACCACTGAAGTCACAGCCAGCAGAATGCAGTTCCTGTCCCCCATCGCACCACCCAGCTCCACTTTCTGAGCAATAAACATCACACCAGCCTCTCCAAACTCTCCCTGGGGCCGCCTGTGGCTCTAGTTTTGGCAGCTTTGTCTGCCTTGGCCCTGGCTGCCTGGAATCTACTTCTGCGCTTCCTCCCAAAAATTCCTTTTCCAGTGCCGTGCCCAAGCTAACTGTAGGCCTTCAGTGTGCCTGCAAATAAGACGTTAGGGCTTACTTGCTTTCCATGTGCTCCCAATAGTGCCAGAAAGCACATAATGAATGTGTCTCCCTTGTTTCTTACAGACTTAATAAGTAAACGGAGCTATAAACAGTAAGCCAAAAGGATGGGGATGGCAGGCATTTATGGGGTAATAGGAATTTGTTCATTGAACTGGTCGTTGTGCTACTTCGTGACTGCGGTATCTCAGCTTTTTCTGCGAGCGGGAGTGATGTGTGTTTCTTTTCATATGAGGAGGAGCCAAAAGTGGCTGCGTCCACTGACCTGGGGCTGTCATTTTGAAACAGACTCATTGTTTACATTTACAGTAAAAATGGAAAATCGCCATTTTCATATAGCTGGTTTGCTTTGTTGTTTGTTTTTTGGGTTTGTTTGGGTTTTTTAACCCATCTTCCACAAATGGATGCTCTAATGTGTTTGCTGCTATTTTACTTCCTTCTCCATCGTGTAGCAGCCTATATATTATAGGTTACATACAACATCTAAAATCACATTCAGGAATCTATGAGAAACTCAAGTCTTAAGGTAACCCTGCCACGGTGCTGTTAATAACACATTGCAAACAAGAAAGTAGTAAGTGGAAATAATGCACTCATTTAGAAGTAATAAATCCTTTGATCTTTCTTTGAAGCAAGAGTATATGCTTAAACTACCAATTCAGGGACAACCAGATGCCCATAAAGAATAGCTCTTTGCTTTGATAGAAAATCGCTGAGGCCTGCCCAGCAGCTCTGGTCTGTAAACAGATTAGTTAAGTGCTCATCAGCTCTGATTTGCATAGGACAGTCTTTGCACACAAACCCTGCTTCCAGCCTTAACAAGCTATTTACTTGCAGGAGAGCTACTGGGTTCCTTTTAGTTAGAAATCTCAGCAGAAAATTGCTTTGTGGGAAGGATCCTGACCTGAAAATAGTGCTTTTCCTCTGTATAGATGTTAATAGGCAATTGGTGACTGGCAGTCTGGCATGTTTGCTCAGCCTCTTTAGTGCCAGAGTGTAGGAATTAGACAAATAGCTCATACTTGGAAATTTGGGGAGAAGTTACTTCTCTCTGCTCATTGGTGGCTTTCATCCTTGGGTTGGATAAAGAGTGTGTACACAGGAGAGGATTGGGAAGCAGCCCCCGGTGTCTGCGGGAGAAGGATCCCAGAGCTGCAGCGATCGCTGACGAGGATTTCGCTAGGCTGTAAAATACTCATTGCCTCAGAATAAAAATAAATGCCTTGTGGATGCTTGCTGGTTTGCGTGCAGGAATTGTGTGCAGCCTGCAAATTTGGCACTTACATTTTTCCCTGTTTAAACTTCTTTTTGATCCCCACAATTACTTTTGTCTAATACAAAGGGAGGTCGGTCTGAGCCACAAACACAGCAGATGGCGAGGTTCACCCCGGAGTACAGAAGAGCTACAGAACTTCAGTGTCTTTTGCTTTGTAAAGTGCATTACTTCTCAACCGGTCGCAGCCTGGCCAATGGTTTGCTAGGCTTCTGGATCAAGAAAGCAGGAAAACTGCAACTTTTTCTTATGGGGAGACAAAAATATCAAAAGGAGGAAAAGTATTGCTGAAACCAGTGTGAGCAGTTTCAGTGCAAACCTGCTGCAGTTGGAAAGGTCTTAAAAGTGATAGACTAGATTCTTTCTCTATTAATGATCTCACAAAGTTTGGGGTGACAGGTATACAAATAAGAGTATAATGTAGATATGTGTGTTTTAAAACAAAATACTGGTGCTAGACACAAGAAAGTTAATTATGTAGTTCTGCCTTACAATACTAACAGTGAAAAATGTTATGAATCTGTTTTTTCACTGCTTACACTATTTCCATTTTGTGCCCCCTTTTGCTTGAAAAATAAACTTAGGTTAGTGTCTTTGTGCCTGAAAATATAAGGTAGAAGGCTGGAGTGAGGAAAATACATATCATTTTCACAGACGGGCTGTCCCTGTAAATCCCTGTTTGGTTTTCATTTATTTATTTCATCAGCCAGATGCTAGTTTTTCACTTAGGCTATGATAAGAACATTACCCAAACACTTCCTCAAAAAATAAAATCTACATTATTACAGGGCACTCTGCATTAGCCCATCAGCCGTCTGCCTTTGAAGGCTGGTGTTCAGGCCCTCAGTTTTATAGTGCCAACATTCAAATATGGGATTGCTAGAGGAAATTAATTACTAGTAAATTTAGAACAAAGGAAAGAACCTGCAATTTCACAGCATGTAAAACACCTTTTGGAATTCTTTGCTCTCTTCTTGGAAACCAATGTGTCAAATTCTTGGAATTATTTTAAAGGGCTTGGTAAAATATATAGCTATCCAACAAGTCATAGTAAAATCTTATGCTTAAGGATATAAATAGCAGGCAGAAAATTATTTTGTCTGTAGCCACTTTACACCACGTCTCTTCTTGCTTTTCTGCTGGCCTGGGTGCTGGGCATGGCTGTGGGCAGAGTGGAATCTGGTGGAACAAAGTTGTGATCCAAGGTGGGACATCCTCTGTGCTTGAACTCTCAGCTCTACAGCTGCAGCCTCCTTCCCTTCCGGACTAAGTCCCATCAACCACCAGAGTCCAACCAAGGGCAGCAGTGGGCTGAGGGACCCACATGGCTTCACACATCAGCTGTCCCACATGCCCAGCACTTCCCAAGCATCTGAATCTTTCTGAGCTTTCTGAGCTCTTCTGTCTTCAACTACTTCTTAGGTTTCTGTCTCTGCTCATACTGCTTCATGTCACCTCCAAGGTGGACAAAGAAAACTCTTCAGTTTAGTCTGTATAAACCTGACCTTTCTATTGATTCTCTTGCTGCTGGTTCTAAGTTCTCCTCTCTGAGTGTTCTCCTTTGCTTGTTGTCTCTAGATCACAGTCTGTAAAAAGTGTCTCCCACTTGCCTCCTGCCATAGCCAGTCTGTCATCTGGTCTCCTCACTTATTCCATCATACGTATGCATGTCTTTCTGTGCCCCAAAGCACTGTCCACAGACACACATCATTCTTGCCCCTAAAAGCAGCATGTGGTGCTGTCCCAGCCATTGCTATAGTCTTCTTTTCCTTGTTTTTTCTTTATTAGCATGTTTTGTCTCCCTTGGCTCTCTGGCTTCAGTTGAACCACGCTCCTTTTCTCTTACACCTTTGCAACCCCTAGTACTCACAGTGGTGTTACACACGTTGTAGTCAGTTTGAAGAGTAGCAATAGGCACAATTCAAAGCACTGTTTGAATTTTATGTCATCACATTCACTCTTGTTTTCACATCCTGTACCTTGCTCCCGCTCCCTGAATTGGCTTTTTGACTAAGTGATCATCAAGTCTCCTCTCACTTCTCTGAAAACAGCTGCATCAATATCAGCTTCTAAGGTTCTGTCTAAACCAGGGATGTATTCCAGAGCAGGCACTGACTTTACAGTGTACGTTCTGACCATACCCATTTACCATACATTAATTCACATTGCAGGGCCATTCCAGAGTATATGAGTGGGTTTTTTTCGGATGAAGCAACGGAGCAGGATGCTGCTCCAGGTCTGTCTCAGGCTCTCTGACTTGCTTGTGGGCCTTCTGTGCACAGGACTGGACTGCAGCTGGTCTGGAGAAAGCTCCAGATATAAACAGGCTCCTCAAAACCAACTGTAAAGCTTTCCAGATTTGCTCCTACTGTTCTGCTCCTGTGCGTCCTTTCAGAGGAGCTGATTTTTCACTGCTGCTGTAAACCTCTGTTATTTTAACACTTAAGGACTATATGTGCCACGTCAGGTCAATGTGAGTTTGCAATCCTTGGCCTTCCAGCAGTGTGGAGCTGATCCTCTTCTTACTGATACTGATTTTTTATCGTATCCAAGAGCATTCATGGACTTCAGCTGGGATTCTCTTTATGTCATCTTAAGTGGGATCCACACTGAAACATGTCTTCTGTTTGGTGAAATGTCATGTCTGTGACCATACTCTGCATATTGTAATTGCTGACTCTGGGCAGCACACTGATACTGGCCTAAATAGTTGGCTTTCTAACACAGGAGTTGCAAACCTCAGTTTGCTTTGTAGTCTTATGGAGCTAACCAGGTTATTATTGTGGAAACAAGATATATTAACTTGATTTAAAAACTGTTCTCTGTGGGGACTCGTTTTTATGACCCTGGATTTTAAAAGATTTCAAAATACATTTGCATTCATGAAAAATGTATTTTAGCAACATAATGGCTGACAATCCTGCTGGTCGTAAGGAATTCCTTTGATGGTGAGCTACAAAGTCCTCGGTAGCCCTGGTAGAGATACAGGGTTTCCAACCCATTCGTCTCCTCTTTATTTTATTTATTTATTTTATTTGAAAGCTTTCCCTTCCCAAAACCCACAAAGGAAGAATAGGAAACAATCATCAATGTGGAGGTGACTTTTCCACTTCCTTCTCTCTCATGTAGTTGTTAACAGTAATTTACAGTTGCTCAGTTACATTGAGAAGGCTGTGATCTTTCTACCTAACGTAATAAAAATCAGTGTGCAGGTCTTATTAATTTACTGCATGCCATAAAGGCTAACAAATTGTACTGTACTAAAAGAATATTGCTGAAGTATTTACTAAAAAGCATATGATATTGAAAGTAGTTCTGCTTGCTGTGGACTTCCTTACCTCTACAGGAAAAATTGTCATAGCATTAGAAATGTTCAACAGCTGTGCTGTATGGCTGAGAAGTATTGAGAAGTATTGTACTTTTCTGAATATGAAGCAGAAAAACTGCAGCACATATTTTTGATGCGTGCACGCATCTTTATTCCCTTTTTTGACTTGAGTTGTGCCACTTGGACATGAGCAAGTAAAAGAATTTTGAGTACTTCTAGAGTAATGGAAATTTTACCATTTATTTCTTTTCTCCCATACTGTTTTCTTTGGCACAATTCAAATTGGAATATGGCTCTTCAAGTTACAGAAAAAATCAGTTTTGTAAAAATCAGACTGTATCATTAAACCAAATAAATTGCAAGATGTAGTGAATATGAAGAGTGTAGCTGACTTCTGAATTGTATTGCTGTACGACAGCATCTCTCATAAATGAACAGAGGAGCAAATTGCTTGGACTTGAAAGCTGAGTTGAAATCAAATAATTTGTTGATGAAAGGTAGCCAAATACTAAATAGCTCGAAGCCAGGAATTACAAGGTCACAATTAGGAACCTGGTCTATTTAATGTTTTCACGGATGAAGAAACAAACAAGGACAACCCATGGTTGAAATCTGCAGCCACCACTATGCTGAGTAGCGATCTGTCATCCCTGTGGCCTCAGGTGTGTGGAAGAATCACAGAACTCCAGAATGGTTGAGATTGGAAGGCACCTCCAGAGATAATCTAGTCCAACCCCGCCCTGTTCAGTCAGAGCCACCTAGAGCCAGTTGCCCAGGCCCATGTCCAGATGGCTTTCGAATATCTCGAAGGATGGAGACTCCACTCCCTGAGCAACCTGTGCCCGTGCTCAGGAAAAAAATGTTTCCTGATGTTAAGACAGAACCTCTTGTGTTTCAGTTTGTGCCCATTGCCTCTGGTCCTGTCACTGGGTGCCACTGGAGCCAGAAGCTCCATCCTCTTTGCACCCTCCCTTCAGGTATTTATATACATTTATAAGATCCTCACTCAGCCCCACCCCAGGCATGGTTGGCAAGGGCAGAACTTCTCTAGGGTGGAATAGGGACTCAGCTCTGGTTCACCTCTACCAAGGTGTTTCCCACAGACACCCAAGTACGCTGGTCCACAATGAGGTAGCTTCATGCTCCTCAACCCCATGGTGAGGTTAGAAAACTGTGGCTCCACTGTAGCATTCTTCCCATGAAGGGACCACTTCAACAACAACCCATGACCTCTCTAGGTGAAAGAGCCGTGCTGGTGGTCAAACCAGCTGCATGAAAAGAGCCACAGTGGAAATTGTTTGGGGTTTGTCAGAAATTCTTCCTAGCATGCAATGGCTTTAACTGTTAATGATTTTTACTGCAGGAAAGAGTGTATGTCTGATACTGTGTTGGGTGCTACAAATTTGTCTATCTGTTACTGTCAAACTTTGCCAGGCCACCCTGAATGTAGTAGCAATGTCCTGTTTGAAGGCTTTTCTGCTACTGAGCAGAAAAGTATACTTAGAATTCAAGCAACAATAATTTCATTTGCTGTAACTTCATGAAGTACAATGATTTGGCATGTGACAGCCTAAATCTTCTATTGATCTAGGTTGAACTACTGTCCCTAATTTGAGATAACAAATAGCAAGCTGATCATAAACAAATAATGAACAGAAGGAAAATTTGAATTGACTGGATAGGTTATTTGCTGCAAAATATTCACTCAACTCTATAAATAACATTTGGTTTCTATCCAGAGGAGGAATGATTTACTTCAGGGAACAGGTAAAATAGAATAAATAACAAGACCCTAATACACTGAACCAAATGAGAAAATAAAAACTGTGATAGATGTGACCTTTGGAGAAATGTTCAATTTTGTTTGTCACTGCTCGAAAATAATACGATGTACCTAACAGGACGTAAGAGCCAGGCAGCAGAAATGTCACTGTTTTCTGTTATTATCTTAATGTGGAATGCAACTTTTTTAACAGATCCAATATATTTTAATAGATTGCTTGTTTTCTTTGAGCATTCATGGAGCTTTTGTATGTGGGTTCACAAATGGGGGTATCCCTCCACCCTCTGCTTTATAGCTTGTCACTGTCACACATGACATCAGGATTGCTATAATGTGTGAATGTGTCTACAGTTTTTTCCACAGGATTCCTGAGCCTTTAGTGTGCTGATTAGCTTGTTTTATACCGGGTTTCTTCTGATTTAGATCAAAAGGATGACTTGCACTGAGTGCAATACACTTCATGAGCTTCCAAAACTGTGCCAAAAATATAATTTTTATTCCACTGTTAGTCTGCACGTTCAATATGTAGGAATTTTCCAGAGTCTTTACTCACTTTCCCCATAGCCCCCAAAATTAAATCTCTGTTCTCATAAAGACCATACTCAAAAGAGCCCCTTGCTACCTTATGTTCCCTCCTCAGTTGCCATCTACCTTTAAGGAGGGAGCATGCTGTGTATTGACATGCAAAACCAAGTTCCAAAGAAGTGACCTGCTGTGTCTGACAATTTCTCTACCAAGTAGCTTTAAAATTAGAGTTAACCTGAGACTTCAGCCACTCTGCTCATTTGCACATCAATATCCTACTGCTCCTCCTTCGTGCTGGTGATGTCCCAGTGTTACTTTTAGGATAAGGTGGTTAGCTTTGATATTTAGAGATATGCGCACATTAGAAAGCTAGATGTGATCCTGGATAAAGTTCCAAGAGTGTTTTTGGCCAACTGCATGGGCTGTGTGCTAGTGATACCAGTAAAAACTACAACCTTGGAAAGTACTCATCACATGCATGCGTTGTCACAGCAAAGTCCTGCTTTGGACAGCTATAAACAGGTAACACCAGCAGAAGTGTAGCTTACTGCTGGAACGTCACCTACCCTGGAGCTTCTGCCAGTGCTGCTACATTGGCCAAAGGCACCTCACTCCCTAACTCTGCCTGGTCTAACCAGTGACATCCTGCTGCATAAACGTGGTCTTGGTGTGCAGAAAACATACCTGAAGAGCAATGCTGAGGAAGCACGAGTCAGCTGGCTTTCCAAAGAGGAGGTTAAGAAGAGACCTGGTTATGACAGGAGAACATGTCCAAGACTGGCCAGCCCTTTAGCACAGCAGAGATGCAAGCTTGTTCCCTTCCAGCATTTGACACCAAAGCCTGAAAAATTCAAGGGAGGGAAATAAAAGTGCTGTTTGCTGACAGCGACAGTGATTAATCATCAAACAATTCACAAGGAAAAGTGACAAATTCATCCTTGGGAATGCTTGTAACATATTGTAGCTCAGTCACCCAGCTACTGGGTTTCACAGTCAGGATCACTACAGTCTGCGTGACAGCATCTTTGGATCTTCCTCTTCTTCTTTGCATTCAATATTAAACAGAGGCTCTGGCCTTGTAAAGTTGCAGTAATACATTTGTCCTTTAGGATTTGGGGTGGGTTTTTTAGCTTTTTTGTACTAATGATTTGTGGTACTAATGCCCAGTGATAGCTAAATGTGAGATACAAGTGCATTTCTGATGGATTTTGGCACTTACTGTTATGTCATAGCAATAAATGTAATTTCTGGGTCTATCTTCTCAGTGATGTCAAGAACTGAAGTTCTTTTTCACATGAATTGTATTCTCAGCTGTGTCTTCAGTTCTTCCTTGCTTCCAATTTAGACTCAACAACGCCTGCAGAATTGTTTGGAGAAGAAATCTTCAAAAATTTGAAGTTTGCACCTCATGGAAATATGGCTGTGAATAATTGCTGTGATTTATTTCTTGTGTCAATGTCCGCTCATATAGTTGCAGTGAAACAATTTATATGAAATAGTTCTCTTTGAACTGTAGTTGTGTGTAAGAATGGAAAAGCACCAGGTCAGGTCTGACCGTAGAGCTCCGCACCCTGTCATAGACAGCAGTAAGTGATGGATGTGGAGAGAAGAGGGTGACAATAAGGAAAGCACAGTGACATTTCTCCAATCTGCTCCCCTGAGCTCTTGCTGTTTTGTACACATTTTTCCAGTTTTCTACTGACCTGATCCTGTCAGCCCCCTCTCACAAGGTGCTTTGTATGACTTCATGAAAGATGTATTTATTAATCTCATCAGGTCTCTGGCATTTGAGCTGAAAGCTGCAGAGAAAGGTGGGCCTCACTGGCAACCACTGGGTTAAGATGGGCCTCCCCTGGGGACAAAAGCTACAAAAATGTGGTCATATAAGTTGCGGAGGGTGGGTAACATGAGTATGACTATTTCAGTTTTTGCTATCAGGGAAACTGCTTGTTCTTAATCCCACTTGTATATACAGAAATAACCTCTTCAGATTCTGGAAATGTTAAATTTCCTTTTAAAAGCCCAGGGGGGGAACTGAAATGCACAATCAATGCTTGTATTCTACTGGCCTCAATTTCCAGACTGTTTCCAACTTTCAAACAGCTGCTTCTTCCATTTTCCTCCTATACTTTCTATGCAAGGAGTGATCAAAATCGGAGTGGAGAAATGTTAACCAGTTTCACCAGTGGCCCTCTTTTGCCAAGTCTAGAGTTGTGGTTGCTGGATAACATTAAAGTAAATTAAGATTTTTAAAAAAACAGACCAAACAAACAAAAAAAAATCCAACAAAACCCCAAAGGTTCTGAAATTCAAATATATTGCCAAAGCATTGTGGAGTCATACCTGTTTTAATGAACCTTTTTGTTGCCAGTAAAGGGTCTTATCCTCAGTCAGAAACCATTCCAAACCATTCAACAGACATCCTTTGAGCATAGACATGTATGTTACCATGTTTTCCTATTTAATTGCTCTGATTTTATTTAGAGATGAGGTTAGGGTATAGGAAACGTCTTCAAAGCAAGTAGAAAAGATTAATTGTGGGATAGGTAGGAGGTTGTTTTCTCACTGGGATCTTCAAAAAGCAAAGATTTGTAAAGCTTTCAAGATGACTGGGGACAGGATTGACTTCTTGTTAAATCAGATAGGGACCTAATTAGAGATTTATGAAAGCAACAAAGCACCCTGCAGCAGGCAGTTTCCCTGCTGGGAGAAAACTCACTGAAACATGAGGGTAAGGCTAATAGCAGCTACTAAGAAGAAAGAAAAAAAACAAAAACCAACCACGTCCCTTTTAACTGCTTTAAACCCTCAAGCAATTGGACATCGCTGGTCAGAGTTTAGAAGAGATAGCCTAACTTCCCTGAGATGAAGACAGGAGACACAAATCTGTTGCCAAAGGCCAGAAGGAAGGGTTGAAAAAAAGACTAAGGTGGTCAGCAGATGAGCAGATATCTGCCCTCCGAGTAGAGGGATGAATTAGTCTTACAGTTGCTAAATTCAGGATAACAAATCTGCCTAAAGCCTTGCTTCCTCATTGGGAAAATAACCTTTGAATGGATCTCTGGAGCAAGAGAAAGAGATCAAGGAAAATGTGTCAATTTGGGATAATAAAGGAAGCAGAAGGGCCATAAATAGAGCAGATATGCATCCCTAGGCAGCAGCCACCTTTTTTTCTTTTAGCAATTGACAGTGGCCCTCAAGGTGTTATTACACATGATGGGTTCTCAGACTTGATACTGCATTTCTTCGTATTGCCATTTGCATAACATATGACCCTTTGCTTTTGTGTATGTGGAACAATCTTGTGATAGAAATGTGAACACAGGGGAAAATTATCCACACTCCATCTGTTTTGGTGTATTCAGCTTTGAAATAGATATTTTTTCTGAATGTATTTTTACAAATGGAATACAAAAACTAACCTGAAATTTTGATTTTGTATTTCCTTTTCCCATTGCAAACAATAGAGGCTGTAATCTGAAAGCTGAGAAAGCTTTAGGGCAGAAACCTGGACAGCATTTCTGTGTTCAGCACAAGTTAGGCAGTCTGGCATGGTGGACCTTCTTTTGCATTTTTTAAGTGCAAAAATGCTAGTCATTGTTTTCATGGGTAAAATTATGATTATTTTAATATATTGCAGCACCCAAAATAATGTCCTGAAAGTTTCCTTGGTGGGAAATAGTAAACAATGAAAACTACTGAAAAGTCACTTTCCACTAAGCATGATAAACTCTCTTATTTAGCGCTAAAGAGGTGACAGAGGCCATGCTTATGTGACATCATTCTAGATGAAAAGTTTTGTTTTCAAATACTTTAGTATTTGAAAATACTTTAGTAATGCTTGCGTGCTTAAGTAATCTGTGCATGCTCTGCTAGTTTAATTTTCATAAACTTGATTGATTCAAATGTTGACTTTACTACCACAGCTTTTATATCCTCATCTAATCAAACTGCATGTTTATTATTTCAGTTTTACATATTTTAGTAATTGGATTATGTACTTTAATGATACAGTAAGGTTTTGCATAGTTTACTAAGGAAAAAGCTGACTTGATACTGTTTCTCCTATTTTAGTGCAGTACTCTTAATTTTTCTGGGCCAAGCTAAGCTCTTCAGAAATTACTTTACAGGAAAAGTGTATGATCAAGTTGAAGGGAATTAAATGAGACTCAATTCATTAGCTCTTGCATGCCAGCATTACTCCTGCTTATCACTTGGGACTTTTCCTCTGCAGCTGCCTTAGCCTGATATAGAGGTCGTAGCTTTCCAGATTCCTGAAAGTGAACCCAATTCCTGTATTATTTTTATGGCCTTCTACTTGAAAAATGAAAGTGGCTGAGTTCAAAACTTACAACAAATACTCAGTTTTATCTGCTCCTTCCACTTTCTGATCATAGATGCAATCCACAAAAAACATTCACTCTTTCTTTCCTTTAATTTCACCTTCCAGTTAAAATATTCTAATAGCATTTCCAATTTGAAGTGCCAAATTCAAGACATCTAGTGAAAATTAGAGATGTATCTAGTTGGACAGGTAAAAAATGAGACTTCCCAACTTGCTAGTCACTCTTGAAAGACTTCAGCATTAGCAATTGCAAGCCTTGTCCTTTGAAACATATTTTGGCCTTTGCTGGTCTCCTCATCTACCTCTACGACTTTTTGCTCTTACTTAGTAGGACTTGTACACATATAAACCATATAAATATTACAAGGAGTGTTTTTCATCTCTGTGTATTTTTAAAAAATTGGTAATTAAAAAAAGTTAAGGACTAATTCAGAGTTTTATCACTATGTGAAAAGACTTTTTTGGATAAATTGTCATCAAAATATTCAGGTTGGTTCAGAAATTTATTTTTTGCTGGTGTACTCTATAAGTAGACAGCCTCTGTGAATTGTCATTATTATTGGATGAGCCTAGCATTTCTGGGGAGAGGGATAATTCAGGTATCACTTAAAATGCATACTCTTTTTGTTTTATATTACCAGAGGGGCTGTTATGTTTAGTTTTAAAATAGATTATGTGATCAATACATGAATTAATGTAATTTATTGATCAAGCTTTATGTGTGCCTCAGTGGTATGTTTTAAGCAAGTTCCTTTATGTTTTTTTTACAAGATGATAACTGAAAGTAGATCTGACAGGTTGATCGTGTTTTCTCAAGATGAAAGTGTAGACTGGGTGGCAAGTACTACTTCTCTGATATTTTTCTCCCCTTTACCACCCTTTTTTACACTTTTCAGCAAAGGCCTATTGCAGCTCACATGTTGGAGTGGATTTGCAGACAACGAGGACTTGAGCAGAAGGGCTCCAAGGAATGTGTTGGTGCTGTCGTGAGTAGCATCCATGATTTAGTAGGTGGCAATCTCTCTTTGGAGTCAGAATTGAACTGCCGACCCAGTCTGGAGTTTAAGTGACTGGGCTGATGGCTACTGCGTTTTGAGTGAAACTTAAAACCAAGGTCTTGTCTGTTTGTGGTCATTAGAGAGTTCTGGCATGCATCTTCTCCTAAGCTGGTATATGGTATTGCGTTAAGTGTTGTATTTCAGAGGTGGATTAAGAAATCCTTTTATAGGGGTTCTAAAGCACTTTAGGATTTTGGGGATAAAAAAATACTATATAAATGTAAGTTACTATTATAATACAATGAAAACACTCTCTTCTTTACCTTCCAAACATCACCTTTAAAAAGAACAAAACCAGCTCGAGGCTTCTTTAGCATGTAAACTCAGAAGACATTGACCAGATGTGGGTCAAGATCAGCTTTAAATCAGGGTTTGGGTTTCAAGTTAAAGTCTGAAGCTTGGCTGAGGTTCAGATTCTGGTTTAATGGCAGGGAAACGCCATAAGGGTCTCCAGCAAGGTTTCATTTCAACATTGGGAAAATTTCATGAAATCACCTGTTCTCCTGAGATTCTCATATTTGCCCTCATCTTCTCCCCAGGTTGTGAAGAACAAGAGAGTGGAGGGAATGGATTTAAGTCTTGGAATATGACTTAGGGCTAAGACCTAAATGGCAAGAGTTCATGCCTGGTAGTCTCACTGGGGCTTGGTTCTAATGCCAGACATGGAAAGAGGTTTGGAAGGACAGGAAAGTGCTGTAGAATATTGTGTAGCTTCACTGCTCTCTATTTAGCATAACTCTGCAAGTCTTCACTGGTCATTTTTAAGGGCCACTGGTAAGCAAAACTGTGTAGGTACTTAGGCAGCACTTAGGCTTAGATCTGAACTATCCACGCATCATTTACAAATATTCACAGTTAGCACTTTGGGAACCCATGGAAACACATGTCTTCAACCCATCACTTCCTAACTCTGCAACAATCCATTTTGCTGAGTACTTAACTTATCTTTGCACAGGTCAGCACATTTCTGTCACACAGGGCAGCAGTAGTTGTCTGAGCAATAGAGTAGTAGATCGACATTATCTGTAATCATGGCATGAAACAGTCTGCATGCTTCAAGTCTGTCTTTGCCTCATCTCCTCCATTTACTATAGGATCTGTGTCTGAGGAATTGAAGTTTTGGGATAGAATGGAAGTACTTGCTAACTCACAATTGTAAAGGGGTCTCCATCCAGGTGGGCATGTCAAAGAAAATTTCTCTTTAGAGGTAAAAGACCACGGGGTGGAAAAAGCTAATTTGGGGATAAATTAGACAGCTGCATCACAGACTATATTTGTGCTAAGCAACTGTTGGCAGAAATATTTAGCTATCTGAAAACACAGTTGACTACTAATCGTGAGCTACAGGGATCAACTCAGGAAGAAATACTGTTCAACAAAATAATGTGCAAATGAAAGATGATGAAGTCATTAGTTTTACTCACTTAGGTAAGGGGTGGCTGGAAAACAGGGATTCTGTTTTGAAAAAAAAATCCCAGTGTTTGACATTAAGTTTTGTCTTGCGATGCAATGAGGCCTCAAGCTTAACCAGTTTTAAAGCAAAGAAAAAAAATCTAGCTCAGAAGATTCAACAGTTCAATAGCTGGGACAATCCCAGGAAATGAGTGTTTGGGAATTTGACCTTGTGTGTTCACAACTTAATCCTGTTTCCTCTGACCAGCCATTCTGTTCTGGATCCCCCAAACCGTTGTAATATTTATGCAATTGATGTCTTCTCACAAAATGTTCTGATGGGTAGATCTACATTTTTCCATTAGAAATGGTTTAAAACATTCTTTACCTGATCTTACTTTCATTTTCATTAGTAGATGAGTAGGTGTAAAGGAATGTTACTGTTTGGACAGTAGGACAATATTCTGTAGGAGAAGCTGGCAGTTCGTTAAAATACGTGACCTAATCTCTATCATCTGCCTGCTGACAACCAATGAAGACAGTAAAAATCTTCCTGAATGGCACATCAGGCTCTTGGTGGAATGTTAAATAACTCCAGTTTCTGTTAAAGCTGCAACTTCCAACACTGTGTCCTGTGTTTAATGGGTATAACCCTGGAATATTTGCATGACCTTTCTGTGCCTCTGGAGCCAAGGAGAGAGTTTGGGCTGAGAGCATCACAAGATTGGGACCAGGAACATCAAAATATATGCATGTACTTTAAGTTGTTCCAGCAAAGGAAACTTGCTTTCATTGAAGTGCTGTAAGTTGATCTAAGTGAGTTTTCTGATGTAATGAACTTTATCACTTTGATCCCCATGAAGAATCCATCTGAGACAGAGCCAGAAAAACATGTAAATTTGACACTACAATAGGAACATTTGTTTAAAATGAGTAACACATCTTGATAGTTTTTTTGATAGCTAAAATAAACTTTATGCAGTACAGTCTTGAAAGCTTGTTGAAAAATGAATGGATAAAACATGTTTTAGCTCAAGAGTCAGCTATTCAGTCAGACTGTTTCTTTCTTTTTGATTCAATATAATAAAAACTTAAATCCTCCAAAGAGTCATTGTATCAAACTGACTGGGTCTGTTATGGTAGAGCACACATTATCGTAAAGAACCGGTTTCCTACAGATAATTGTCGTGGCAATAGAAACTGAAGCAGAGACACAGATGCTTGTTGTGTTCTGCTAGTCCTGCCAATGGTTATTTGGAAGTCTGCAATCAAACAGAAAGATGAGAGTGTGTGTTAGGTTGCTGCACAGGCGTCTTTCCTACCAGGGTTTATGCAAACAATTAAAAATATATATTATCAAATCAAGCTTATGCTGCTGCTTTCCATCTACAACTTCTATGAACATATCAAAAACAAGTCCCTGGCAACTGCAGATTTCGATAGTAAAACCTGATAGTTAGGAATATGTTTAGCATATTTATTTCAGAATATTTAAATGTCCATCAGTTTATCAGAGTTCTTTACAAAAATACAAAAATTGAAGCTTAATGCTCTCATAATGGTCATCACAGCTACACGGCTCTCAAGGAGAGGCATCTGCAGCCAGTCCCCCGCAGGCTGTCAGCTGATATATTATCAATTAGCCAGCAGACTGACCAAACACATCTGTGCTATGTTTTGCCCAAAGATTGCTGAATCACTGCCTGGTACTCTGAAACAGCGATGAGTAAGTGTATTAGAAAGGGCAAGATGGTGGTCAAGAAAATACAGAGACAAATTTGCTTGTGGAAAAGACCAGTTTTCAAACTTCTCTGTACACAGCTATGTTTATGATCTTTTCTGTATGGCTTATGTTGATTTTCCCATGCTGTGAATGCAAGCAGTCTTCAAGCAGCACCACAAAAATGCTGCAGTCTCAATTCTTACACGGGGGCAATTTAGAGAAACTTAATGTGTAGATACATTTTAGAAGGTAAAGAATTAAAAGATGATGATTTCTGGAATAATATGTGTTAATCATTTGTGAAATAACTCAGTGGACTGAGTTAGTTCAATAGCTCACATTAAATAAAAACATGAGACTTGAAAACTGGAGGAAAGAAAATATAAAAACCTGAATTAGAAACACTCATTTGTGCAAAAGGCTGTGAGGGAAATGTCGGTAACAAAATTCTGAGTGATTATTTTGGCTCAATGTTATATGAACCTCATTACATGCCATAATTTATGATTCCTTATAGGGAGTGTGATGCTGGCATAGCAAGAAACAGCAACTGAGGTGAGTGTCTGACTGACAAACCAATTTAAGATGATGATAAGCACAGCAATGATGAGAGGATGTGCAAGGGTGAGACTTCCCCACATCTTAACTCCAGAAACGTTGATTAATGAGTTCATTGTAAGCCCCTTGCTTTTGCAAAAGCTTTGGATGAGATGAAGTATGAGCAGATGAGTAACAGAAGAGGGCAGTGAAACAAGACAGTAAAGAGACTAATCTTTCAGCTGAGATGGGAAGGCTTTGTGAAAGGACTAATTTCAGGCCAAAAATATTATGAATAATAGAGATCATTTCCGTAAAGAGAACATTAGTTTTAAATATACAGGGATGATTTCTAATAATAACAAAGGAAGAAAAGTAACAGAAAGCATCCTAAATGCATATATATATTTAAGACATAGAATCAAAGCCATCAATTCAAGAAGCTGATAAAATAATATCTTCCATAATCTGACTTTACTTCTTGATCGAAAGTGAAAACAAAACTCAAAAAATATGTTTTCTCGATTTCTCCATTTCTGATGTATGGTATGTAATTTAGCTGTGGTCCTATCCCGTTAGTTTTTGAGGAATTCAGATTTTTCTAGTCCGTGGTCAGCACCACAACCACTGTGCCTTCCTCAGACAGGAGCAGAGCCAGACACGGGAAGGATTAAGACCCCAGTGTGACTGCGGGGAAATCACTTTGTTCATTAAGAGACTTAGGCACTGGGGGTTTTTTGGGGGGGGAGTTGGGGGTGGGGGGTGCAAGCATTGCATGTGCAAGCGTGTGCGTGCATTTGGGGATCTCATTTGCAAATGTAATGAAGCTGATCATGGATCCCATCTTTTCCTTACGTTACTTTCCTGACCTGACTGATAATAACAGCACCCTCCCTGATCTGGTTGAAGTCTTTCAGAGCAGAAAGGCAAATGCCCACAGACAAAGCAGTTAGGGACATAGAGATGCAGATTGTTACCCGTCTGGTTCAGCTTGCTGTTAAAAACTGAAATGTCAATAGGTTTAGAAGAGAGTTTCAAGGATCATATTTGTGGACCGGAATGCTACTTGTGCTGTGTCTCCCCTGACAGACGGAGCAGGGCGGCAGCAGAGGCCGGCGGTTGTCCATGCTCCTTAATTGCTAGCACACTCCCCAGCACAGTGCTGGCTGTGCTGATTGCTGTTCTTCCAGACAACTCACAGACACGCTTCAGGGGAGAGCATGTGCCAGGGACCATTCCCAGCAGGCAATTTCGACTCAAATACCCTGGGTTTGAGGGGGTGGGGAAGGGAAAGAAGAGACTATGGTATGTAGAGCTGAGCCATGCTGTGCTGCCTGGCCTCGGGGCCAGAGCATGGTCCCTGGTTATTTTACTTACTAGACATTTCCTGTGTGTCTCAATTCTCCGTCTGTTCAAGAGCAATAGCAGCACTTCCCCGCTTCGCAAAAAAATAAGTGCCTTTTTAATGTGCTACAGGAATAGGTGCTATTTTAAGTATTCACCAGAGATGAATCCAATATTTTTGCAGTCTGCTGGGAGACTGAATCCATCGTAAGAAATCTTTATCCTGCAATCAAGATTTTGACTGGGTTCCAATCTACACTGATCTCCAAATCTGTAGTTGTTTGAATTTGCTGTTTAAGTTTGGCCCATCGTGGTGATAGCATTTGCGCAAAGTTCAAGCTTGAAACCGAACTGGAATGGAAGGTGAGAAAGGTTCAACTTCATTGCTCTGCCTGTTGGGTTGCTTCCTCTCTGGGCAATGTGAAAAAGTCAACTGTCTTGTTTTTCCTTTTCCATGGCCAGGGCCAAAGAATGCAGAAAAATTAGCCAAGAGTAGCAAGCATTGCATGTGCAAGCGTGTGCGTGCATTTGGGGATCTCATTTGCAAATGTAATGAAGCTGATCATGGATCCCATCTTTTCCTTACGTTACTTTCCTGACCTGACTGATAATAACAGCACCCTCCCTGATCTGGTTGAAGTCTTTCAGAGCAGAAAGGCAAATGCCCACAGACAAAGCAGTTAGGGACATAGAGATGCAGATTGTTACCCGTCTGGTTCAGCTTGCTGTTAAAAACTGAAATGTCAATAGGTTTAGAAGAGAGTTTCAAGGATCATATTTGTGGACCGGAATGCTACTTGTGCTGTGTCTCCCCTGACAGACGGAGCAGGGCGGCAGCAGAGGCCGGCGGTTGTCCATGCTCCTTAATTGCTAGCACACTCCCCAGCACAGTGCTGGCTGTGCTGATTGCTGTTCTTCCAGACAACTCACAGACACGCTTCAGGGGAGAGCATGTGCCAGGGACCATTCCCAGCAGGCAATTTCGACTCAAATACCCTGGGTTTGAGGGGGTGGGGAAGGGAAAGAAGAGACTATGGTATGTAGAGCTGAGCCATGCTGTGCTGCCTGGCCTCGGGGCCAGAGCATGGTCCCTGGTTATTTTACTTACTAGACATTTCCTGTGTGTCTCAATTCTCCGTCTGTTCAAGAGCAATAGCAGCACTTCCCCGCTTCGCAAAAAAATAAGTGCCTTTTTAATGTGCTACAGGAATAGGTGCTATTTTAAGTATTCACCAGAGATGAATCCAATATTTTTGCAGTCTGCTGGGAGACTGAATCCATCGTAAGAAATCTTTATCCTGCAATCAAGATTTTGACTGGGTTCCAATCTACACTGATCTCCAAATCTGTAGTTGTTTGAATTTGCTGTTTAAGTTTGGCCCATCGTGGTGATAGCATTTGCGCAAAGTTCAAGCTTGAAACCGAACTGGAATGGAAGGTGAGAAAGGTTCAACTTCATTGCTCTGCCTGTTGGGTTGCTTCCTCTCTGGGCAATGTGAAAAAGTCAACTGTCTTGTTTTTCCTTTTCCATGGCCAGGGCCAAAGAATGCAGAAAAATTAGCCAAGAGTAGAAAAAAAAATGGAGCTTTGCTATAGCTTCAGGGATCCAGGATACTTGCCTTTCTCATCAGAGAGAGAGCGACCAGACTGATATACTATTTTCCATCAATCAAGTCAGCAAAGCCAGGCAGAGCACTTCCTTTGACATCAATGCAGTGGTGACAGTTGTAGAGTTAATGCATTCCTTCTTAATGGAATACCATAAATCTAGGTTCAATGCTGCCAAAATAATGGCTGCAGTTCTCACTGGAGAAGTCGGCTCTCTCCCTGCATTCCCATAGGCCTAAACCAGTTTGGTTATAGAACTAATAGTAATTATTTACTGTTATGAAAAAGGATCTCTAAGAGAGTTTACAGGGATGGTTTACCTGTTTTGAAGTGATGCTATGGCCTCTTGGTTGAGCACACCACAGCCTTTGAATAATTGCACTATATTTAACAACCTCAGAAGAATTCTACTTCTGTTTTGAAAGTGTAGGACAAATTTAGAAGGAACAATTTATATTTTTCCAGGAAGAGGTTTGAATTGTGTTGGAGACTCCCTAAAGCAATCACAGCTTCCTCAGTTTTAGTGTCTTATTCATAAGGAAATATGTAAGGCAGAATGCAAATGTGACAGTAGGGTAAGGAACTGATATGGGAGGAAAAAAATTCATTGATTACTCACTAGCTGTATTATATTTGGGTACCAAAGGGGGAAAAAACAACAGGTATACCTGGTCAGGAAATCATCAGATCAGATTTAGAGATAATTTGGAGGTTCAAATTAGAGTTAGAAGACCTCTTTGCAATCTTTGAGGGCTGCTTTGCAGGTGAGGTGCATAGCCCAGTGGTCTGTGGATGGAGGAATGATGGGTGCACAAACTGTGTCGCAGGCAGAAGCGCTAACACACCGCCAGCACTGCAGCTACCAAGCGTTTCCCTCACCATACCTTGATCCTCCTCCTCCTCTCCCACAAGAATTTACTCAGCCCCCAAGGGGATATTATTTGAGATTGTCTAACTTGCTAGAGTTAAACAGCTTTATAGCACTATTCAGGCTCAAGGCTTTACCTCTCACTTACAAGTTTATTTCACTCTGCAGGGATCATAAAGCACCTTTCAAATTACCAGCCAGTACTGCTGGGGCACAGCAGAAACCATTGTGGTACAAAGTCCACTGAGCATAGGATGTAAGTGTAGCAATGCTTTTAACCCCTCTCTGCATGGGAATCTGGAGACAGATGGCAAATGTCCAAAGGATAGGTGGTGCCAGCAGTGGGGGAAGGAGGAGGACTGGTGGAGCAGGGGGCAACCTGCATTTTGATTCAGTGCACTTCCAAAGTGCAAGCATATGAGCAGGGCTTCCTCAGTGCAGACACCCCACCCCAGTGAAAGCAACAGCACCCCTGCCTTCCCACCCGCATGAGGGGACCTCACCAACATACAGGTGGCAACGAGAGCAGTGCCCTAATGCTGCCCGCCCTCTGAAGGAAATTAAAATTAGTGCCCGTATTTTACAGGGGCCTATTAAATTTGGTGTTCGATTTAAGCATCCACAAGTGATCACATGAAAATCTCAGCTTTGGTTTTGTTTGCAGACCTAGACACTCACTTACAAAGAAAATGTGCAGGATGCAAATAAAACATAAGTAGAAAGTAGCCTATGGGGTCCAAGACCTGAAGGCATATAATGTGTTGATTCAATTTTTGGAAGGGATTTCTTGTTTATTGAACGAACCACTTGAATTTAATTGGGATGTAAAGTCTTGATCTTGGCACATCTAAATCATAAATATTCAATTTGCATTTAGTTCCCAAATAGAGCCAACGGTGAAGGTCAGACTTGGAGAGGGATAGCAGGACCTACATGCTGTGGGTCAGGAGAAAACTCTTCATGTAGCTCAGATCATAGGGCATGCGTGGAGGAAGAGTGATGCTGTCTGTAACTGCGAAGGCTTTGGTCCAGATGTATGTCGGTTGGCCTTTGGTCCAGAGCTCTGAGGACACAGTAGCAAAGAAGCAACGTGCATTAGGTTGCTTGTGGTGCTGTGCTGATGTGAGTGTTCAGCTTCTGGGCCAGACAGGCTTCTATCTGTCCAACTAAGAGCATGGGCTCATCCAGGCAGGCATGCACTAAATCTGGTCCCAGGGCTGTTCCCCGACAGAACCGCAAAATAAACACATGCGCGTTCACTGCTTTCTAAAGCATACCGGATGTTAATAAGCAGAATAATTTGCAGTGGCTTGACTACTGCTATTTTTATTTTTTTTTTTAGCTTGTGGCTAATGCATGAAGGCATTTCTGATTGTAATTATACCAATAACCTATTGTCACGTCAGCTATTGCAAACTGCATTTACTCCAACAAAAAAAAATTGATGGTGTTCTTTTTTATTGGATCGAAAAAAACAAGTGGGCAAGCTTTCAAGAATCACAGTCAGAGTACAGTATGTCTGCATTTAATTATGGGGTTGGAGCAATTAACACTTGGGTTCTGCTTTGTTCTGTATTCCATGGCTGGTTGTTGAGAAAATACAATTCTCAAAAGCTTGTGATTTAAAATGTATTTAGCCTATTTTTAGTTAGTGTGGAGGGGTTTACATACAACTGCTTAGGGCTGTGAAGGTTGGGCTAGGACTCGGGAGACCCTGGTTCAACCCAAAGTGTTCTTTGTGACAGTGGAAAAGTCTTAATTTGTGCTGATATCTCACTGGTCTGCTAGAAAACAATTCCTGGCTGGAGGGCAGGAACTCCATTAGCTGTAAGGTGCCTGCAATGTGGGCTGCTTAAAGTATGTCAGTCCTTTCTCAGGTTTTATTCTTAATGTATGTGACTAACATGATTTACATCAGTTTTATTCTCTGATAACCAGAGACCCTTAAACCAAAGCATTACACAATGTGTAGCGTATATAGCTTTGCCCCTCATTCATGAATTCTCTTAAACACCTAAGTCTGACCTAATTCAAAACAATGTTTCTCAAGCATGTACCTTAGATTAAAACATATGCTTCAGACCCATTGAAGTAAAAAAAAAAATTATGATACTAAAGACCTCCTTTTTTATTATTTCCCCTCACAACTTCACCTTGCAACACTTTCTTAATTGCAAAACAATTTTGGCTTGAACTTCTGTGTCTCAGTCTGCTGTACTGTGACCTAAAGAACAGTACATACACATGCAGAAATTAACTGGTCCCTTAGGAGTACTCTTGCACTGGAGAGTGAAGGAGGAGAAGGCATATTTGCAAATAGCTATATTTTCTTTCACCAACTTAATTGCTTCTGTTTGGAACTTTTAAAATCTCGCCTTACCATGCAGTCATTTTCAAAGTGAGCACAGCATGACTGACCCCAAAAAAATCTGTTTGCTTTTTTATTATAATTTTGGTTGTGATATTTTATTAGTGGGGACTGCAACACCCCAGAGGAGTAACAGTCGGCTGGTTGTGGCACTTCTGGCATTTCCTAGCTTATGCTCTGATTAACTCTGCTATATTAATAAAGTCCTTTTAGTATGCTTTTGTGAGAGTAATTTCCTAGGGCTTTCAGGAAAGCATATGGAAAAACAAACTCCATCACATGGCGTCACTCTGACACTCCTATGGGTCATCAGCCAAGCTGGGCCTTTGGACCTCTCATAGGTGAGTTAATGGAGTAACTGATAATAGTACTAAGCTGTCATTGTTCTGGGAGATTAGTACTAGAAACATTCATCAGTTTTCATAGTTATATGTTGCCAGAGGAATAGTGAGACCCAGACTGGGGATTCCATTTACCATTTATCTCTGGAAAAATCTTGGTCTTCCTCTCCCTTCTCAAGTTCAACCCTTTGCTGTGTCTTCTACAGCCTCTCTGTCAGAGTGCAGTATATTCCTACCCCACTGCTCTTCCTCACTGAGCTGGGCACCCACTTCCTCCTCGGGTTCGCCATTCAATCCTGCCTCATATCTGGACTCCTCTTGTCTCCTCAGTCAGTCAGACCCAGCCCCTGCTGAGCACCTTGTGCAACCTGCCTGGTCCCTTCAGAGACATCTCTATTTCACAGCCTGGTAACCTCAGTGGTGCCTCTGATGCAGTCTCTCTCCTTTCTTTCATCCCACCATCACTTCTCAGTCTCCAAATCCTTCCTCCTCACCCAGCTAGTTGCCTTCTGCCTGCCTGGTCTTCACTTCTACTTTTCCATGTTTCCTTGCCAGCCTCCAGTGTCAAATTCTTTGTATTAAAAGCCTTGGTCCATCTTCCCCACATCTCCCATCCTTCCCTCTTCCTTAAAGTCAGAAAGGACAGTTTCTGTTGCTGAACTGGCCTTGCTTAACCTCTGCCCTTAGCTTGGTACCTGACTCAGACCAGCCCAGAGGTAGGAATTTTTTAGAAAAGCAGTGATACATAGTGGATGGTTGTCGAGTTTCATGGCATTTGCTAGGCCACTGGAAATGGATGCCCCTTATGGAAAATTGTCCATTTTAACAGTCCTTTGGAATTATTTTTCTATCTACAATCCTTAACATTTCAGTTCAAAATGAAGGTAAAATGATGATAATGGTGGTACAAACCAGGTTAACACAATCAAAAGGTTATGGTTTTTTTGCAGCCCTGCTCACAGCATTTCTTATCCAGCAGAGTGCATAAACTGCACACAGATTCCTACTTACACATGCCCATTGCACAGTCCTTTGATCTTTGACAGGAATCTTCAGACACCCTTTGGACTGGGAGACACTCTCAGAGTCTCTACAGCTGTGGATATATTTTTGGTCTGGAGTAAACACTTGATCTAGTTAGGGGAGGTTTTCTTATTCTTAAAATGACATGAAGTCCTCAGAAAGAGATGAAAGTACATCATTGTAGCTTTGTACTTGTGGGAATATTAGCCATTTATAATTATCTGGAACAAAATAGAAATGGAAATACAGAGAACATGATGCATAGTAAACAATCACAGACCTGTAAAACATGTATTATTCAGGAACACAGGATCAAACAGCTGCTTTTCCTGCCTTTTACAAAGCGTTCCTGACATACTACTCCCCTCAGTGAACAATTACTGTATTTACTACACTAGCATCTCCCTGAGCCCTTGATGCTGATTCATCGTCCCTTTCCATAATTTCTTCTGCTAAAGTTCAAGGAATGATTAGGACATTTTGTGCTACAGCTTCTTACCACATTCTTTTCATCTCTGGGGGCCTAAATCTACAGATGTTCCTACACTAGTGTCCATACCTGCCTCCTAGCTAGTGAGGTTTTTTTGTCTAGCTCTTTAAAACAGACTTTTTCTCCCAGTTTGGGAGGCATGAGACCCTGCTCAAGTTAGGAGTGCAGCATCAGAAATCACAGTTTGCAAGTTGTCGCCTAATTCTTTTTGTCAGATCTCCAGAGCTTCCATGCACCGGAGCGCGACCACACCTCCCTCCTCTTGGACCCAAAAGAGACAAAGCTACAAGAAAGCAGAGAAACGAACCTCTGTTGCCTTCTCTGATTACAGCTGCAGAATGATTTCGAGAAATTGCTATTGAGAAATACATCAACATATTGTTGATGCCTTTGGCCTAGTGAGTGATGATCTAATTTCTGTTTAATTGACCAGCAGCCAATTTACATTTAGATCAAAGTTTGAAATGTGGCTTGTTTCCTATTAGGGTGAGCTGGTCGTTATAAATGTGAATCACAACAGCCCTCAGTTATGGATTAATCCTGCAAGATGCTGAACACTGTGTTCCCTCAGTGGCAGGGTAGGTCCTCAGTATACCACCTTCCTTATTCGTTACATCATCAGACCACACCATTTTACGGAAGCTGATCTGACAAATCATTCATGAAACCCTATCCTGTAAATTCAGACTCTCATATGCAGACAAATATGTTGTATTGTTCACTGAGGAAGCAGAAATTAATTATACTCAATGATCCTGAATCACACCTGTGTTACTACAGACATAGGTCAGTGTAAATCCATTATCAACTTAAAACTAGTGGGAAATGGTTTTTCAATTATTTGTCCATTTTACTCCGATTTCTGTCAGAGAGATGGCAAGAATAAACCAAATGCCTTGGTCAGTCACAAACACATTTAACCTATTTCTTTCTAAGGAAAAAACCCATCTACATTAACTTAATCAATAACAGCATATTGCATGACACAACTGAGAAAATAATTGGAATTAGTTAAGATAATAAAAATACTCTGTGTCCCTTCTTAAAGGTCTTTACAAGAGTGACTAAAATTGAAAGGAACAGTTGAAAGATCAAGGTCAACAGCTGTTTCATTTTTAGCTATTTTAACTCTAGTTCTCAATTATTTTAGATGCTATACTTAAGGGTTAAAGGAGAAAGAGTGATGGGAAGAAGACAGAGTTCTTCAGGGGAAAAATCATTGGTTAATTCAATATACTGTGTATGAGAAAAGAATGAACAGAACAGAGTTTGCTTGGTCATAAGCTAATAATAAAGCCTCTAGCCAATGCCCAGGGTAGGGTCAGGCGTTCAGCGCTTTGAATTTCTAGCTGGTGACACATTGCTAGAAGTCTAGAGCACACAGAGAAGAGGTTGCTGTCTTCAGTGGAAGTGGCACTGACAGGAGCCACTCACAATATCCCAATAGGTTGCGCTTTGTTCCCCAGTGCCCCCAGGTTCACAGCAGCTTAGTTCGGAGTGTAGCTAAGGGACTTCAGTGAGGAAGCATACTGATGAAGGCCCTTGTGCAGTCAACAGAGACAAAGACAGGGAACCCTCCAGAAGATCAGTCAGGATTTTTTTGTGGGGTAAAGGTAGCTTGTTTTTTTTTATCCCATAGCCAATGCAAGGTCATTTGACTTACCTCAATGCACACTAAAAGAGCTTTAAGAAAAGTCAAACAACCTCTCGCTTATGACCAGTCCAAAAATAATAAGAAAGGAAACTCTTCTCTTTCTCCTTAGTCTAACTGCTGCCTTAGCTGATGCCTGGGGTATCCAAAACCTCTGGATTCAAAGACAGAAAATGGAGCATGTTATAAAGATGAGTTCCTTCTCCTCTTTCTCCATGGGAACTCTTCAGGCTCCCCTTGGCTACGTAAAGTGGAGGAATCCAGCTACCCTTTTTTCATTACAAACTTTTCTAATAAAATTCAAAATCAGACAACAAAAGCACAGTTTCTCCTGATGCTCTGTTTTCTCTTCCTTTCCCTCTCCCTGGCCCCACCTGTACTAACACAGTCACACTTTCAGTAGCCCTTACTGGAAGCAATGCCAGCTTTCAGTTTTTATTAAGAAGGCTAAATCAGGAGTTTATAATAGTCCTTTTATACTTTTAATGTTGCCCATTTTACTGCTGCTTTAACATTCACTGCCCAGACCTGGCTTGTATTCCATGTTCCCAGATCTGAACAACAGAACACCCCTATTAATTTAACCATGTCCTTTCTATTCCTACATTTCTTAAGCAATTCAGCTGTGATTTTGTCTTAATTTCCCTGTGGCCCTTAAACATCTTTCGAATCCATACATGCAATCACTGCAAAGGGAGAAAGTCAAAAGGGAGTTTGGAGTTCCCTGTGCCTTCAGGAAATGTGCAATTGTACACTGCTTTTGCATTTCCAGTGGGGAAAATGTGCCCTGGACCAAAGGGGAATAGCCATTGAGTGCACTTAAGGCTTTGACATGCCAGAGACAAGGCTCACCCAGCTGTACTGGTGCTTGAAGGACAGTTGTGGGTTTTGGTACTTACTCTTACTGCAAAACAGGCTACAACTGTTTTCCCTACTGATTTTGGTATCTGCTTTCACACTGCAGGTCACGCAAGGACAAGCTTTCTTCCATACACCCATGTCTCGAGTCTGGGTATCATTCAGCTGTTCGTTGCTTCCTGCAGCTGGTGAAGATGCCAGAGACAGAGAGCTGGGGACAAAGAACAAAAGAAAATCTTGTTCACATGTCAGTTCCCTGTGCTCTGGTGATGGTCTGAAAGATGTTTCTCTGTGCAGCTCATTACAGAGCCAGATTTCCAAAAATATTTAGGTCTCTAAAACCAAAAGTGGCTAGGATCTTTCTCAGAGCTGCTTTGCTACTAAGCTGTAATTAGTATTACAGCTAGCGGACGTATCATCATCCAACTTCAATTCAAACAGGAATTCAGAGCAAAATTGTTATTCAGAAAGTCCCCGTTCAGATGCTGCTCCCTGAGGTGCCTAAACTTCCACTGCTGTCACAGCCCTTTCTTGAATTTAACTACAGTGTTCTACCTGTGTTTGCTGGTATTCACAATCTCAGATAACTTGTCTGTCTGGAATAAAATGCCTGAAACAAATATTGATTGTGTTTGTGATGCAAGCCAGTCCTTAGGCACACTGTTGCTTAAGGCAGGTCAAAGATTCTTGGTGCTCATTGTAAGGTTAGAAATATCAGAGAGAAAACCATTTGCACAGCACAGTTCCTGAGTGGGGATTGCTCCTGCCCTGGGTTTGGGCACCAATGCACCTCTCCACCCTCAACATACTCGTGAAAACAAATAGTCTGGTACAGTGTGGCCTTCCTACAAGCAGAAAACAAGCACCAACGTGTCCCTAAATGACAATATATTAAGATCATTATCGTATTTAATATAGTCACCACTATCACTAATCAGCAAAAACAGCAGCGGCATTATGTTCTTTTCTAAGTGACAGGTTTGTCAATAGAATAAAAAAACCCTTTCTAATGAGACATGGTAACATAAATACAGGCATCTTAATGGAACACACAAAATAACAACAGGCAGAAAGGAGATCTCTTCTACAAAAAAAGGAAAAAAGTTTGGTTATTGACTAATCTGCTGTAAATCTGTCTTTTGCTTTCTAATCAATCGTTAACAATCAAAGGCCACCTGGCTTAATTGAGCCTAATTTTCAGGAAGCCTGATCTAGCATTCCTTGCACAGTGCCTGGATGAAGTGAATGTAGAAATAGGAAAACTATAGCACTAGAAAAGAAATGAAGAAAACCTGACATTAAAGCATCTTTTTAAACATCCATAAAAACATTTTTTCGGTAGCAGATGTAAAATATGACAATTGGAGGGCATCCAATAAACTAGCAAGAAAATAATATTTTTCTTCTCTTAAAGGCTTCTAAAACATACACACACACATACAAAATCACAGCTGTATTTATTTTTTAAAGCCAAAAAGCAACAGGCTATAATATGACCACTTAGCTACTGAAGTGAATGGTTCTGTACAGCCACCATCTTAAAGGCATCCTCTGGCGTGTGGCCTTACAAAGATTTTGAAGGATTTCAGCCTAACAGGGTAAATGAATATCCTAGACAACACACTTCCTCTTTGGCTTTGGGAAATGGAAGCAATGGAAGGTTAATTAGAGCCCTAGCAGCTCTCTCCCTCCCCTGCAGGAAGATCTCCTCTTTTTCTGACTCTTTACCTGGCTCCATCTTACTTGCAGAAGCAGAAGAGCAGCTCCAGCCCTCGCTTCTGACAGGACATAACACCATTTACAGGGGGTGAAGGTTTGGGGGGTCTGGTCTTTGGGTCACTGGAATGATCTGACTTCACACTGCTGATGGATGAAGCCTTTGTTTTACATTCTGCCCAAGTAATTGTAATAAATATTGATAGGTGTGCTCTGTTATTAATTTATTTCAGGCAGAGCATGTCTGTGAAGCTGCAGAATGACCTTGACAGAGGAAGCAGTGCTTACCAGGCATAAGTATCTCTGCTGAGGGCACGGCAAAGACCAGGGGACCCTGTCAACACGGATGAAAGATAGCGCTACTCAACGGTAGCTTCCTTGGTGCTACCAAAAGGTAAGCTATTGCTTAAAGACAGAAATTTAAAAGTATCACTTAAGTATTTTTCAGGCTTTCTCCCAGATAAGGTCATCAAAAGGTGCAATAGCACTAGGGCATTGGAACTGGGAAATGAGGCATTTCATTCCTTTGCGAAAGGAATGAAAGGGAAGGATGCGTAGTATTCCTGGTCTGGTCTTCATGTTTGGGATTCAGGCTCAGGTCTGGCTTTTCCTGCAGCTGTGGTGCTGATCCCCAAGTGTTTTGGGGCCCAGCTGTCCATGTGGGCACGGCACTGTGCCCACATGGTGTGCCGCGGATGGATCCTGTCTCTGTAGGCACAGACCACTGCTTGGTCTGGTCGTTTTATAAGATCAAGGCTTTAATCTCAATTTCAATTTCCTCCATAAAATTTGTATGCAAATATTTTCCTAGCTCACAGACCTATTATGAATGGGATTGCCCTCTGGGTGGTTGCCATTCAGCTTGGCTGCCTTTACTATAGACTTTACTGGTTGGCATCAGAGTTGCTTTTCATGTACAGACCCATCTGCAGCTGTAGCAGCAATTTTTTCCCCAGCTTTGCCAGGTATTTTTACATTTCAGAGGTGGCAACCTATTTGTAGCTCTTTGTTCATCAAGGTACTTAGAATACATACGTAGCTGATTTATTCACGGCATCGGTGAGACTGAGCTGAAACTCCCAGAAACATATTTCTTTCCTTCTCCCCTGCACCAAAGAGGAAACACTTTGTGAGCAGCCTCTTCAGGCCCTAGTTGTTTCTTTGTTAGTTAATATATAGTGAGGGGTTTGGTTTTTCTGCTCTGCCTGACAAGATCAGCCACTCTGTCCTGAAATAAGTCATTCTCAACTCATACGTCATCTCCCCAAACTGAGTCTTAAATAGCTGAAATGATCATGCTTTACATTAAGGGTCTATTTATGAGTAACTGATAAATGACTAATAAATGGTTAATAGATGTTGTAATAATTTGTTAATTGAGTATTATAGAGTCCAACAGGTTAATTGGTTTCAAATAACCATGGTTTAAAACTGTATGTTATTCTTTCTACCAATGTCCTTAGTAGGCACATTTAATTCAAGACACGATGTATAACTCTGATGAGAAGGATATGTATGTATGTATCTGTAATCACACTTAGTGCCTCAAACACAGAACTTTGCAACTCCAAATATTTTAAAACAGCACCACACACACACAAAAATCAAGCTAAAATATTATGAAGCTAGTGCAGTTTTGTAGAAACCTTTTAAATCAGATTCTTGATGGTGGTGAGGCATTTTCGAGAATGGGCAATTTGTGGCTTCTCACACCAAATATTTCGGTGCATTTTCTACGTGAGGCCTTGCAGCTCCTACATGTTTCTCTGAGATCTCTGTCTCTTCTTTTGTGACAAACTTCTAAATGCTCCAGAGAATCATGATGGATGAACCTCTTTATCCACTAGATATCTAAGTATACATTTGGCTGATAAATATATACTATAAAAGAGTAATGTTAACAAATGTTCCCCTCCTCTCTGCTACTTCTTTTTCCATAGCTGGCTTATTATATGAATGAAGTTCTGAAACTTCTGCATGCCTATCAAATGGGAGACTGAGTTGTCAACGGGGCAGAACTAATGAACGGAACTAATTCCAATAGATATCTGGTCACCCAAAAGTCTTGTCTGTCCCAGCTCCAATGCACCCATGAGTCTTACTGTACCAGAGATGCTACTGCTGCTCTGTGTTTCTTACATCTGGGGTTTTGCTGTGCTGCTCCATTTCACCCAAGCAATGCAAATGAGTCATATGATACGGAAAAATCTCATCCATACTCTTTCACTTATGAGAAAGAACTGTGGTTAAGTTCATAGAGTTGAATTGCCAAGGTTAGAAGGAACCTTTCAGATCATCTAGTCCAACCAATCTGGTCCTTGCTGTGAGTAGAAGTATCACTTAAGCCAGCACAGTGATGCTGTCATGGAGATAAGGCTTCAGGGTGATTTCGACAGAAACAGAGCAGGTGAGACCCAAAGTTACATAGTAAAGGTTTCGCATCTGTATTCCAAAAAATTATCCACTGTTGATTAACTATAACCAACTAGCATTCACTCACTATTGCAGATTTCCGGTAACTGAATGCTAACATTTATTCCTATCCTACTAGTGAAACGGTTCATTAATAGCAACAGAGATGCTGGGACACTGGAGCAATCATGGTAATATTCTGCAAAAACATCTAGGAGAGCACCTCAGCATGCCCACGCCAGCATAACCAATGAAGGGCAATTTCTATGATAAAAATGGCAACTTCTCTCTTTTAAGGCCATTCCTGTAATTTACTTCATTATAATCAGAAGGAGAGAAGTTTATACTAAATAAATGCTTGCTTTCTTCACTTTCCTCTTCACATCAGTCACTGTCAGTTTGATATAGAAAATATGGCTCTTAATAGCTTGCAGTGGAACAAACATTTGCATAACTGTTACCTCAGAGCCCATAACTCCAAGCTAATTGGCTGATGGTGATTAAAATGATTAAGTGACTGTAATTTATATGATTAAGCAATTAAGCCATTCTCTTGTGATTGGCCTAGGGTAGGCTCTGGGATGTGAGCTTGTTTCCCAGCATGCATGCCGGCAGTGCACGGTATTAAATATTCTTTTAAATACTTGCTGTTGTTCCTGCCAACAGCACTCAAGGTGCTTTAAGGGTAGTTTAATTACTCCATATCATTTGTGTAGCACAGAGAGTCGTAAGTTGAAGGCAACCCATGAATTATTAACAAAATAAATCTAGCACCAGCTAGGATAACACAGAATTACTGAAGGCAATAAATAGGACAGTGAATTTGATCATCCAGAACTGACAGATGACTGACTGGTGTAAATGCAGACAATATCACTGCCTTGAACAGAAGTTACGCTGATTTACCACAGCGTGACATCTGGATTTTGATCCTTGAAAACTGAAAGTTCACCAGCAGGTCTGAAGAAAAAAAAAAAAAAATAGGTAGAGGAAAATAATTGCAATTCCTCCTAGGTAAAAGAAGCAAACTGTCTTGGTTAATTTGTAACCGCTTCCATTGGGAGTGCATTTGCCAAGGGAGTGAATGTTATTTGAGTGAGTTCTGGTTCTTGAAGGAACTAGGCAGGTGGGCAGGAAGCAATAATTAAGCATATTCTTTGTTAATCTCCTGCTAGGTAGGCTGAAGGGAAAACTTGCTGTGGTTTCATCGCCCTCTTTCCTTTCCCCTCCCACCTTCCTGTGGGTTGCTGTTGCCCAAACAAGGGACTGCTGCGTTTCCAGCTTTTCCCCCCTCTCACCTCCTACCAGCAGACAGTTTAATTCCATGCTTCCTGAGGCTAAACACATCACCTTCACCCACATTACTTTCAATTTCAGCTCCTGTGTGTCCTGAAACCTTAAATCCATTGCCAGTTAGCCTGGACTATCAGTTCTGGTGCTACAGCATGGTAGTCTTTTAAGAAACAAGAAGAAATATGCTTTTCAGCATACCTCAGGACAGACCCCCATTTCCTTTGTGTTTTCCCATCTTTCTTGACTGGTTATTAAATGTCAACGTAATATAGATTGCTAGTATTTTACTATCATGTGGGTTAACTAGTTCCATGTGCAGTTTTGCCCCAAACGGGCAAATGTTACACTTTCTTCTTGCTGCTCCTGCTGCCGCTTCACTGTATGAAGCACCGTTGTGATGCCGACTGGGTATTCCCAGTGCTTCAGTGGGTGGCTTCTTAGGGTACAGTGGTGTATTTTTAGGATAAGCAGGTTTGAAAAGTCAATTGTTTCATGGAGGATATAAAAATCAACAACTGCTTTTGATCTGTTTTGTTCAAAAAGGCTTTGGCAGGGTGGCTCTAGCATCAGAATGTCTGTTTTACAGTACACTGGAGCAAAGTTAAATAAATTACCGATACTCCCATGCTGGGCCTCTGCTGGAGCCAGAATTTGTGTCTGTTGGATGACATTGCCTCCATAATGCTCACAGAAAGTGCCCAGTGGAGCTCTAGGGATGTTTGTGAAACTGCTCATGAAGCTTCAGTCCTGAAGTTTGCGTACACGTGTATCCATCTGACTGTATCTCTGTCACGTTGCTGATATGCCACAAACGTTTTAGATTTGACCCTGGGAAGCGTCGTGAAAGCTCCAGCTCCCACCAAAGTAAATAGCTATAACTTAAGCAAAAAGGAGAGCAGTAGTTAAGGCTGAGGCTGGGGCACATGAGATTCTGCTTCAGACTCTGTGTGTGACCTTGGCCCATCACCTCACCCCTCTTTGCATCAGTGCCCTGTTGTCAGAGGGAGGAATCGCACTTTCATCACTCCTAGCATAGCTTAAGGACAAGGCCATTAATATACATAATGCACTCACATAGTACCAGGATGACCTCCATGGAAAAGCTTATAAATAAACATAAATAAGGACCTGATGAGTAAAAGCCTGGGTCCTGCCCAGGCTTCAGTGAGACTTAAAAAGACCACACAGAAAATGCATCTTAAAATAGACTATTTGAAGGTCATAGCCTCCTACCCTTACCTGTCAAGACCTGAGCGGAGGCTTTGCCTGCGAAGTGATGGCACTGCTGATGACATCAGCACTCTCCATGCAGGTTTTGGCAGGTGTTAGCCATTCGTTTCACCTTTGCTACTGTTCACCCAGGAATTTCTTCGGAGTCATGACTCGCTGTGTGCTTTCGTGGCAACCACCATTTAGTTGTATGAAAAAACGCATTTCTGCTGAAGATCTGCTGCCATGATATCAGAACTTGAGAAAAGGCAGAGCCTCTAACTGATTTTTTTTTTGACAGGTTATAAAATATTAAAAGACAGTAAAGTTTTAAAACTCATTTTTTAGGTACCTATCTACAGCCAAGTCCTGTTGGCCTAAGGGATCAATCAATGAAACAACATTACATAGAAATGCTGAATTCATGTTATCCTGGATAATCTATATTTCAAAAATGAAACCGAGCTCTTAAATGACCCGCACATGGATTTGATCTGCTCCTCCCTTTTAACTTGCACTTCAGTAGCCTGGCTTTAAAAAAATTAACTGTTTCAGTAATGTGGGAGTCCTTTCATTCCTACAGTCTTCTGATTAGTTCCAATAAAACTGGATAGTAATAAAGTTAAAATCCATTAGTGGGTACAAGACACACAACAGAACTCATGCTGGTATTTTAAAAAAATGTAGAGCCGTTACAGCCTCCTGTGCAATTTTGAATTTAGCACAAATATTTTGTGCTTTTTTCTTTTTGTGCCTTTTTTTAATTTCAAACCTCAGCAACATGGGTCTCATTTCCTCATGTAATACTATAAAAAGTATTCCTGCAGACTACTACAGTAGGGGCTCAAAACATGACAGACGAAAACCACGAAAAAGGACAGAGGTACCTTAGATAAGAATTTGACTGATTCTGAACTTTTAAGACTTTATCTACATGTGACATGGTGCAACAGGAGTGGATCTGCAGAGGGAAATGTTTGGTACTGAGGACCCAATGTCCACATTGGCTGTGTTAGGGCTGGGGATAAATTGAGGAGCTTTCAGACCAGCACCAGTAGATGTCCATGAGTGACTGATGTGCTTTTTCCAGAGAAAATCTTGCAGTTTGGTTTCACCCAAAATGGTCCAGATCTTGCAATGAAGCAGCACCTTGATCCATCTTAAACAGCTATGCTGGAGCTCAACCTCACCCCTAATGCTACTGTACAAAATGGTGCAACACTTCTCTCTTCAACTCCTGGTTCCTAAAGCAGGGTCAGGTCCCACACAAAGTACTTCTTTTTAAAAGACAGTAGGTGAAGGAAACTCCCCAAGAATGATGGCCAGCCCAGCCCAAGGGGCTCAAAAACCTTGTCTCCCTTGCTGCTGGGCAGCCAACTGGGCTGCAAGGGACATTTCCGCTGGGTTTTAGCATCCCAGGCTGAGGAGGAAACTAGCCCTGGCTTTCTCTTTCTCTGGTTAAATGCCCTAGCCACTAAACACCTAAACAAAAGGACAGGCACCCCCAAAACTTCCACCAGCAGCCAGGTTTTAAAAGGGAAGACAGATTAACAGAGTGCATAGATGAAGTACAAACCTCTGACAAGTGCTTGGATCAGAGGGTTTCCTCACAGGAAAAACAGTAGACTTTCTCCTCCTGAGGAATAATTGGAGGCCTGGCAGGTGTGCCTGGTGCTTAAAATAAAATAAAAAATTCCATGACTGCACTTTTCAGTGAAGTCCTCTTTTCCTGGATGAAAATCAATTAACTCTTCACTGTGCCTTGAGGCTAACAGACAGGAAAGAGATTAACAACAGGAAAAGAGACTTCAGCTTTATTGTACAGCAGCGTAGGGCTCCCCATGCTTGATCCACTCCATGAGTCCTCTAATCCAGGGTCCCGTCTCTCCCGTGAAAGTCCAAGGCGTTTAAGCACATGCTTAACTTCAGACATGGGAAGATTTTGAGCAGCCGGGTGGAAGTCTGGCATTCGCCTCTCCTCCTCCCCCACCCTGCTTTGGGTGGGAGTTGCACACCTAATTGTTCTCTACCCCTTTGAACATTTCCACTCAACAGGCTCTCCTAAACAGAGAAGAACTGCTGAGCTGGGGCCTTCTGGAGTAATGGCTCTGTTAGGGAAGTTGCTTGTTAGCCTCTGTCGTCTAGTGGCTGCCTTTTGTCCTTGGGCATGAGAGTTTATTTGCATGCTTAAAAAAATTCAGTTTTAAAATTCATTTTAAGATGATGCCAGCTATTCTTTTACTCAACGGGCTTACCTTTTTCACTCCTGTTAAGTACTTGGCTAAAATGAGTGCCTGTGTTGCATGGGTGAGGCAGTGTTAAAAAAAAAACAAAACAGTTGCCCTTTAATTTTATTGACTGTCTTTCATTTTTTAATTAAGAAAAATGACCAGAAGTGCAGTGTCCCATCTTCCTTATACTACATAAGATGCTATGTCCTGTTCTCAGCTGTTAAATTCATCTTCTCCTTAATGAAAGTCTTCTCAAAATAAGAAGTATTTACGTACTCCTTATCATACTTAGCTGTTTCCAAGCTCTTCAATTTCTGTTATGTCATCTCTGAGATAGATAGGAAAACAAAAGAATCCTGGTAAGATTTATATCATGCCATTATAAGAGTCCCTGGCTTAGTTTCTATTCTCTTCTTTATTGTTTTTGCTGTTTCAGGCCGTGCTGACAAGCAATTGCAGAGTAGCTGCAGTGACATCAGAACCAGATATGATTGGATAGTTCAAATTAATCTTTCCAGTATGGGTTAATTTAATTTATCACTTAGAATTAATATCAGCATATTGCTTTTTTCAACTAATTTGGATAGGATCCTACCTCAAGTTCCTAAACTGTTTTGCCCTCTCTGCAGCATTGCTGCTTTGCTATCCACCCTTACAGAGAGTGATGACTATTCTCCCTCTCCCTCTGAAGGGAAATGCAGCCTTCTCCCTCCTCTTTGGTTTCTGTACTTGATAAGATCGCCTTCCTCTGATCATGCTGGGGTAGTCTGTTCCATGATGTGCTGTTTATAATGGTCCTCTTCTGATATATCAATAAAGACTATATGGAGCAATAACCATCATCTCAACAGTCTTTGCACAGACTGTAGATGCTCAGCTGCCGATACCCGCTTTCAGTTCAACTACAGCACAAATATCAGTGGACAATCTGATCTTAATTTACAAACATCAGGTTGTGGAAAACTTCTCTTGTCAGCCTGTTGTAAGAGCTGCTTATTCACCTTAAAACCTGTGTGTTTCTGGATTCAGTTCTGCTTTTGGTTTCTGCTGCCTGAATCCTGTTACGCATTTCTTAATTCACAGTTACTTAGAACTTCTTTCTTGGAGTGGATGTTTATAAACCAGAATTAAGTTAGCTCTGAAATTTTACCTTCATTAGCTAAATATACAGAATTTCTTTCATAAGGCAAGCCTTCCGAGCCTTAGATTATTCTTATAGATCTTTTCTCAACCAATGCTTTGATATCCTTATTGAGGAAGAACACTAAAAAAGTGACATGGCATTCTACTAGTGAATTAACTGATACTGTGTTTATAGACAGTATTACCCTCTTGTCCTCAGTTACACATATCGAAACATCACATAACTTTTTGCCCATAGTTTTACACTGAGAAATCATATTTAATTATGCTGTGACCTCTCAGTCCTTTTCAAAATCACTTCTATTCCCAGTGTTAATAGTATACATTCTCTCTACCTGATTTCTTGCTATCTATATGAACTCATAAATGTATATGTTAAAATGCATATTGTTTAACTGTTTCCAGTTCATCACATTACCAGGATTATAATAGTACCTGACCTATCCTTACCATTATTTAACCACTTCATCCTTATCAGACATGCTTCACAACTTTTATATTCCATATAAAATGATTAATGTTTCTTTTTAGCAGAGAACCAGTCTCCACAGAGCCCCACTAGAAATACTCTCACACATTCACAGCTTTTCATTTATAAGTATGTTTTTAATATGTAATCGTTAGGTAATTTTTAACAGTAAGAGATGGTTTTTAATGACCTGCTTGCATGAAATGTGTATGTTCTGCATTTGGGCATAAAAACAATGTTAGGACACAAAAGAGTTGGTATTAATTTGTCCTTTCGGAAGTTTGACAAACACAGGAAAAAGTGGTTGTCATCAAAGTTTTCTACTGAACAGTCTTCTGTTTCACGATGAAAATACGTTCAGCAGAACTGAAAACTTACATTTCAAAAAACAACTAAACAGGAACATTGCTGTGGTACCTTCTGGGATTCATAGTTGAAATGCTTTAATTTTTCTTCTTAACTCCCTATTTGGTCCTCATATTTGACCTTACACCAGAATCTTTCTCTGAGGAATGTATGAGGGTGTATTTTGGGACTCCTTGCTTCACAATTTTACAGGCAAAACTGGCAAATCAGCATTGAAGGGGAGGAATTCGGGTGTGAATAGCTTGTCTGCATGGACACACTTGGGGTCTGAAAGGAAAATTTACAGTGTTTCTGTGTTTGGATTTTTTGATGGAAGGACTAAATATTCTGTGGAAACTTTTTGAAGCCCTAATTCGTATAACACGCACCACTGTTGCATGTAGAAAAGCATTTAAATGTTGCCTATTTTGTTCCCTATTCAGTAAAGCACTTAAGCACATTTACTTAAAATCAAGTGCCTACCTGCTTTGTGAATACAGCCGTCTTGCTTTGTGTAGCCCCCAAATCTTGAGAGACTGAGATGTTTTATACTAACTTGGTTTTTTCCCACTCATTCCTCATTCTAGATCAAAGCTTTAAGTTTTGGTTAACTCTGCAGGTTTTCTTTACTTTCACCAGATAGACTTCTTATTCCTGCTTAGCTGAAACTCTCTTGTGCCTGTCCTCTGAGTAATTCTCCTTGCTTAACACTTCTCTCAGCTAGAACATGGTTGGGAGAGCAGTGCTGCTGGCAGGCCAGCTTCCTACAGAGACATCTGAGCACACACACACACACACACACGTACACCCTCCTCTCCTCTTTCCCTTCTCCTCTCTCTCTGCTGCTCCACTTCTGATGCAATTCACTAGAAATCACTGCTGAATGTGTTTCTCTGTAAGTTTATCAGATGGCCTAACATCTGATGGGGCAATATTTTTTCTGTGCTGCTTAGTGGTATATCAAGACACAAAGCCATGAGGATGTTATTGTACTACAGAATTGGGTCGAATGTACCTCCTGAAAACACCACCCTGCTCTCCACTGAGAATGTAGATGCTTGACCAAACACATCTGTGTTATTTGAACCATTTCTCCCTTCTTTAACAAATATTAGTATTAACAAATCTGTATGATTGCCTGGTTTCAGGGGGTTTCCCACTTTGCAGTTGGCACTTTGTTGTGCGTTTAACAGGCAAAACATCTCATTGCAAAGGCAAATATACTTTCTTGGTATGCACAAGAAAATTTGAACCCTGATAACATCTTATGTGAAACCAGTTTTACAACCATCACTGTTCAGCTGACTGCATATCTCTTTTGTAGTTCCCTTCCTCGGAACAGAGACAGGATACAGGCTTAACTAATGAGAAAATGGAATTTATTCAAGAAAAATAATTTATTGGCATAAATTAAGAAGACACTGGTGGTACTGGAACTATGGTGGCTGGAGCAACTGGAACGGTGCTGGTGCATCCTCTGTGCCAGAGGAGTCTGCAGTTGTGTACGAGTAACACAAGTGCCTACGTTGTGCCCTTTCTCCTTCATCACAGCATCATCTGTCTCTTCATTTTCATTTGCAGAGTGTCTAATTTATACAAAATATTGCTTAGCTTTACAGTATTTTCTCATTCAAGAGGAAGGTTATATTCAAAACTTTGGTGTGAGCACAATGGGAAGTGCTCAGTGAATTAAAGTAAGTGGAAAGTATCAGGGAAGAAAAAACAAACACTTGGCATGTTTCATAAGTTATGGAGAAGCAAAGGGACAAGGCGCAAGCTTCCAGACAAAATAACATTAAACATCATCAATCTTTGACCTAGAAAGAGGGAAGGGCTAGTGACAGAATATGCAAAATTATACCATCTCAGTGGCACAATGTGGTGGGAACTCTAGACCTAGCTCCTAATTTGATTGCACTTTACCTGCTCAGAAAAGAGCTTTTTCCTAAGCTCTTATGAAATTTCCTCCTAAATGAGTGTCTATATCTTACCTAATACAATAGAAGTGTGATTCTTTAGATGATTTTTAAATTATCCCTGATTCACTTTGAAACATTAGGCCACACAGGCCAGAAATACAAATCTTGTTATTAAAACCCATGCAATCAGCTTGCCCTTAAATGTTTAATTAACCTGATCCAAAAAGCCTAGAATATGGGGACAGTATTCTGCCTTATAAACTGAGATCTTCCTGTTCTGAGATTGGAGATGCCCATGATCTTTATAACTGCTTCCCATGCCATGGAAGACCAGAGTCTGAGACCAGTGCAGCCAGCCTGGAGGGTTCAGAATTTACATCTGTATTCTGAGTGTTTATATGCGCTGCTAATAGCTTACATTGACTATCCAAGAATAGTGAGATGATGGTACACCTTATTGCTTGGGGATTTTTTCTGGTATTGGCTACCTAGAACAAGAGAGGTCAGAAATTACTCTCCTCTCTCCAGATCCCTTATAACTTTTGATTTCATGGGTTACTCACTGTGGCAGATGAAGATCAATTAAACTGTCACAACCAAGTGGTCAGAGGAGTGCTCCCTGAAGAATAATGGCACAAAAGTTTCTCAGAGACTTGCAGCATCTTATAAAAACAGCAATACCACCACTATGACCAATATACACTTCGTTATGGTAAAGAGTCAGAATTAATATCGAAGAGGCAATTGCTGTGGTGTCTACTCCAGTAATTATCTGTATATGCACACACGTAGGAGACGGAGCAGGAAGAGTGGAGAAATGACACACAATGCCTCTTTGCTTCCCTAGCGATGTCACACTTGAAATATGAAGCACTCTCTGAGCTGATGACTTCCTTGTGCTGCTTATACATTATCCTGCCTGGGCAACAACCAAGTTCTGTGCAACAGTACTTCATTATTTTAATTAAGCTTATTGCAAGAGTAATCATCATTGCCATCAGTATCAATCACCAGTAATATTTCCAGTGATGTCTGTAAATGATGAAGGTCCTAACTGACAATAAATAATAATGCTCCTGGCTTGAGCTGACACTTCATTGGACTTTGCCGGGTTGCTCTAAATACTCCAGGGCTCGCTACAAAAAGAACTATTTATCTATGACAAAAGCCGGGTCTACATCATATTTGTTTTGACTTCCCAAATGGATACGTTCACAATGTTTGCAAAATTTATCCTTTTGATTATGGCAGCTACCATGTCTGAAACACATTTTAAAAGAAATTAGAGAGGTCTCACTCCTCTGCTGCAGAAGTACTTTCCCAAATATCCTTAATTAATATTAATTTGAGTAATTTCTTTATTTTCTTGGAAGAAGACATAGTGTAAAGCTGTTTGGATTACCAAAATGCTTTTGCCATTAGTAGGAAAAAGTCTGAAGGGACGTCTTTCCACTCGCTTCTAAATAATCCCACAGCATCAAGATCTGACTGAAATGTATTACTTATATATTTAGTCCAAACCATTAGAACACTTTCTTATTCTTGTCATTGTGTTGCTACAGTTTAAACATTCTACCTCTTCTGGTTTGTGCTACAGATTTTCTTATCTTGAGAAGACATTTCTGGCATTTTAGAAATGATCTTTCCCATTCTCATTTCTTTGTGTGCTTGGTAACGCTCTGAGGATGATAATTTGGAATTCAACAAGAGGAGACACACAATTGTTCCGGAAACATAGACCTTAAAATATCAACATAATATTTCCAAGAAGTTTCAAAATATATTAATATCATGGACCATAACCTTAAATTATCTTTTTATTCTCTCTCGTAAAAAAAGCAAATCCAAGGCCATTCAAGAACAGTCATCCACCTCAGCAATAGCCAAGCTCAGCTGTAAGGTCAAGAGCTGACAGTCCACCCTATCTTTCTCCCTCTGTCCTTCTTTCCTGCCTCTTGCCCAGCACTGGCTCTTCCCAGCCAGGGAAGGAGAGTACAGGAGAGTACAGGAAGGGCTGCAGGGCATCTCCATTGTGATGGTATGAAATAAAATTTGAATCATCTATGTTAGAGGAAGATTTCACTGATTTTAAATATTTCCATGGAAGTAGCTCAACCAGCAGTTTTGTATCCAAAGCATCACAGAGAAAGGCTGCTGAAAGAGTGACCAATAGAGAAACTGGAGGCAGGGCAATTAAAAGAAACTGTACAATTCTCCTGGATGAAGTAATTCCTTCCTTCTCCATCATGCATGTTGTGAAGGGGCACATGTCTGCATGAAACATTTGACAGCACCAAAGAACATTTCCACATTTCTTTCTTGCCCTCAACACTCATTTCATGCATGCTGCCATTTTCCACATCCATTTTTCCTAATGCCAATATTTTATATCTGTTTAGTTTAGGAAGTATATTCATATCTCTCTCTCTCTCTCTCTCTGTCTATCTATCTATCTTCCCACCTACTTACCTACCTACCTATGTGTCACCTCTTACTGAGCCACTCCAAACCCCAATGTAAAAATGCAAACACTGCTCTTTTTCACTTTCAAGGGGCTGAACTGATGAAGTATTATTCTAAAGCCAGACAATTTGGCCAAAAGGGCACTGTTGTGTCCCCCTTTGTGGCTGTTCGCTGCTGGAGAGATGCAGCCTGGTCTGTCCTGGGCGCTAATGGAAAAGAAAACCCTCAGAGGTAAATCTCCTGTGTTGCATCAGAAGCTTGTCACACCCTCTGTTTTCTGAACATAAACACAATACAACTTTGCTATGAGAGCCAGCCTGTTCTCAGCCAGTCCATCCCTCTGAGGACTGTGAACACAGAAACAGAAACGTTATCATTATTATTTTGAAGCTTTGATCAGTACGTAAAGCTATCATCACCTCTCTGAATGGGAGTTGCTCTTTCCTTTTTTTTCCACTTTAATGCTGCATCCCATCTCCAAAGATGTCTCACTCTCCCAGTCTCTTCTCCTTACAGGTGTTAGATATACCATATATCTCTTTCTATATATCATGTTACAGCCAGTCATGCTCCTGGTGCTTCGGGCTCTTTTTAAAATTACATTTTACACATCAGTAAACTTGTAATGTAAGAACTGCTTTCTTAGTGTTATTTATATCCCCGTGTAGCAAAAGAATTTGTCAGAGAGTAATATGAATGTTATTTATCTGATGGCTCAGCTTTATTGACTGCTACATTTCATATCCTTCAGTACTTTTTGGCAGAGGAGTAAATAACAGTGCTATTAACCTCTAGCACCAGTAAAAAAATAGGCTGTTATTAAGGGGTAAATATTACTTTGATTATTATTGCCCTAGTTTGCTTTCTCTGTAAAAAACAAGATCCCTTTTTGGATCTAAAATACCCCGAATTTTATTTAAGTTGTAGACAGTTATCTGGCCACTTGCTCTGGATAGTTTCTGGTACCCTCAGCAGTAATATAAGGAATATATCATGCTTCAATCACCTGACTGGATAGAACTGAAATAAGGATATTAAAATAGTAAGAATTGGGTGAGGTAAACCAATGTGCACAGGGCTGCTCTGGCATCTGTCTGTGCTGCATCAGTGGCTGCCTTCTGTCACCCATTCTAACCTCAGTTAAACACCAGGCAGACTTATGAAGGGACCAGGGACCACCTATTATTTAAACAGCAGAAGTCCCAGACAGTAGCAATGGGGAATGAGTTAAGTCCTAAACCCTCAGCCCTTTCAGCAAGAATTAAAAGGCATGCAGGGCTCACATCCTCAGAAGTCTTTTTACATCAACTTCCTTTGGTTCTGAAAATCAATAGATGTGATATATATAAATACCTTGGGAACCGGGGTCCCAGCAGCTCACCAGGGGTGTTCAGCACCTTGCAGGATCAAGGCCTTTGCATCTGACCCTCTAAATCCCCTCAAGTGGCAATATTTCATTACAGAGAAGGGAGAGCAGTATAAGTGGCATTTCTGTTTCTATGGCAATAGCAGCGGCAGGAAGCACTGGGGTTCATTACTCCAGAGAACTCTATCTTCTGCTGCTGGATGCAACTTTCCTCTTTAAGATCTCATCTGCTTCCCCTAGAGAAAAAAAAATAAATTATTGGTAGCATGAAGAGATTGTCAAATATCTAGTAAATAAAGCAGATTCTTATTTAAAGTGTAAATGCACATATTGGGTTACAAAATGAAGTAAAGAATCAGTATACCTGGTGACAATCTGGTGTCTAATCCCTGTCTTTTACATCGTCAGGTTTAACCCTTCTGTGTAAGAGAAGGGTTGAAAGTATCATTACTTCAGACTACAGAACACGCTGGATTCTGTCTTATAGAGTATCTCTGCTCTTCTAGGTATTTTCACCATCTTTATTTCATTCCTCAGGTGGTTTATGACAATTATTTTAGTGACAGCTAAGTCTGCATCTGCCTGGCTCCGTGAATCACCTCGGGAAAGCAATTGCTGTTCTTTTGGAAAGGTGGGACAATATCCAAGCTGTTGTGAGCATCACAGGGGGCTCAGAAGCACCTGTGCTAGAGGCGGGGTGGGAGCAGCCTCCATGCTCTTAACCACGGTCCTCCCTTGGTGCTTCAAGTGGCATGTAGAAAGAAAAGCTTGTTAATCCTGGCCAGAGGAGCATCAATATGCACATGGCCTTTAGGGTAGGATATTAATAGGGTCACTACAGTAGGAAATACATGAGGTTATGTCTTGATTTTCTTGACACTTACTATGAACAAAACTTCATTTGGTCTTGCTAAACAGAATCACCTCTGTTTAAAAGGAGTGTTCAAATATCTCTGGAAACATTTTTGTGTTTTTTTAAGAACGGGGAGTCAAAATTATTTGGTGGGCCTATTGAAGATCACAATCACTTTGACCCAAAACTGATTTGGTGCTGTGATCAGGTGGAAACAACAAAGTACAGAAAAGTAATTTAGGAAAGAAGAGTGCCAAAGAGAAATGAGAATTTGGAAATGGTGATTTTGAAAGTAACAATGTAGAATGATGGAAAATTTAAAAGTGAGCACTTAACACAAAGTAAGCCCAATTTGCTGTGTCTTTTCAGTAGGGTGGAGGAATTTTTGCTACATGCCTTTCATACAACCAGTGTGATTATATTCTTTCTGATCAGATAAGAAGCAGATGGAAAACAAAATGAACTTTAAGAAAGCAACAGCTAAAGCACAGCGTTCTTTGTATACAAACTTGTTTATTGAGGTTATATCTGTTAGGAGTTTAATTGCTGCAAATCTGATCTTCACCCATTCCAAAAAAATTAGTCACTACTAATAAAAAGCCATACATAGTTTGCAGTCTTACTGAGCATGTCTCCAGAGAGACTTTTATAAATTTGTTGTCATCTGTTTAATTTTAGGTTTATCAGCTTATTTTAAAAGGTGGCTCCAAGTTTAATTCATACATGCTGCTTTAAAAACACATACAGAAAAAAAAATCTATATTGAAAATTTTTATTTTTCCTCTCTCCTAATAAGAAAGCAGGAAGTTATGTACATATTCCACAGGATTTACAATAAAAATCACAATGAAGCATGCTGTATCTTAAAATCTAATTTAACTTAATATTTTTAAACAGACAGGGAACAATAATCCCAGAAATGTATCTGAAATAAAATCAACATCTGTTTTGCAAATAATTGGGTTCTTACTCAAATAGATTACAGCACTGATCCAGATAAATAGATTGGGTATAAGGCGGCCTAAGTATATATACTATGTTTATAGGTTGGTATATGTCATAATACAATATTTTTGTTGTAAATAAAACAATGAAGTCACATTGAAAGAGGAGATTTTGGAAGCTCAGAGACCGTTTATTCTTGTAGACCTAGAAAGATGTCTTCCTTCCTCCTTCTCTCTGTTCCTCTCTCCCTTTTTCTCTCCTATTTGCAGTGAGAATCAAATCCCAAATCCTAGAAACGTGTTAAGTACTTTTTCACTTGGCTGTTTATCAGTTGCGATTTTTGTCTGAACCCTCTGCACGTTGACTTTTTCAGAAATAATAGATGGAGCAGAATGAATTGCTGTGCATGAGCTCAGCTGCTGCACAATGGCAGGGCACTGCAGAAGCTCATGCCCAGCTACAGATCATCTTCAGGTCAGAGGATTGCTACACCCTGACCTCAGGAAGAAGTTAAATACTTTCAAAGCTCCAGAAGTCATAGTTTACCCAAAAGTTTTTTAAACCACACGAATCAAGCTGTGTCTCATGGATGGATTTTGTGTCCCTGCCAAGTTTGAATCTCTCTCTCTCTACTCACATGGGCAACACCACTGCTCAGGTGCCCCCATTTCCAGCTCCTGTTCTTAGACACAACTCGTGTTTCTAGTAAGGCAGAGACAGAGAGAAAAAAACCTCAAAACAGTTTGAGATCTGATGGTGCAGGAGCTTAGGAGGAAGGAATCTATAAGCAGTGGAAAATGGAAGTTCAGAAAGAAGTTGTATGGAAATTTGTGCAAATGCTTCAGCTCCATTTCTAAGCATGAGAGATCCTCAGAAGAAGACCGTCAAGATATAGTCTGATACATTTTAATGGCCCCCAATAATATTTGTAGTTCCCTGACACTCTGGACTGCTTAAGCTTCCTTAAAACCTGATAACCCATTTTTGTTCACCTGAGACTGATACATCCAGAGGTCATAATGCAAACGAAAGAGTCTGGGGCAAGATGGTTTATGTGTGTGATGGACTCAGGTCTGCATAGAGATTATATGTCTGCAAGTAGCAGACATATAATCTCTCTCAACCCTTGTCTCTCAACCCTTTATGGTCATGCCAAGAAAAAACACAGGAAAAGAAAGTGGGGAAAAAAAGGTAGTAAAATGGAGAAGGCAGACAAACTAAGGTTGGTGGAAGGAACGAGAGGAGATTAGAAGTTTTTGGTGCACGTCTTTGTCTCTCAACCCTTTATGGTCATGCCAAGAAAAAACACAGGAAAAGAAAGTGGGGAAAAAAAGGTAGTAAAATGGAGAAGGCAGACAAACTAAGGTTGGTGGAAGGAACGAGAGGAGATTAGAAGTTTTTGTGTGTTCTATTATTTGTTCTAGTTTTTTATTTGGAATTAAGATTTGAAAGTTAAAAAGGTCGTAGAGTAAGTTGAGTAGAAAAAGAGAGATGAAAAGACTCACAAAGGTAAGCATCTACACAGAAAGTGACCACAGCTTTACCTACCAAGAATAAGGACCATTTCATTAAAATTTATCATAACTGAAAATTAGCCAGCAGAAAAGCAAATAAATTCCATAATCATCAATTTCCCTGCTGCTCCCTAATATGTCAGATAAATTAGTTCTTATATGTCCCACCTTTGAATATGAATAATTTACCTTTTAAACTCCCAAAGCATTGATTGTAAGAAATGTTCCTTTTATTTATTAGGGAAAAAATGCTCAGCTGCTACACACTTCTCAAGTGTTTTTAGGAATGAACATGGCATACTGACAAAGGAAATCCATCTGATGAAGAATAATGTAGAGGAATATTACTTAAATTGTGCACACTGTTTCCCAATCTTTTCCTCTGTGCAGTTTTATCATTGCATTTTTGTGGTACAGACATAGCTACACAACCAGACGGGTCATTCAGGAAACACAGTACTTACTATATTGATACAGTTGACTCAATCTTCAGAACGTTCAATAATAGCATGGTTTTCCCACTGTTTTACTTGTGATGAACAGGCAAATTTTTTTAGGCAATTCTTTGTAATTTTACACTTTTGCATTTATCTGAATTGATACAGAGAGGTAACCAGCGGTGCAATAAAAATACATCATTTATATCTTCCTACATTTAAATATATTATCCACATTGAAAGTTATTAAGAGAAAATTATTTATTTCATACTCAGGGTTTCTGCAGTCTGCAAAATCAGCAGTATGGAAATGAGTAATTTTTGCTCATCTCACATTGTTTAATAGGTTAAACTGAGCATAAACTCAATGGCAGCATTGTGATTCACATTTAAACTAAGCTTTGTTTCTGTTATGGTATACTCTTCTATTCCTTAAGGGCCTCTTCGATTCCCACAGAATTCAAAGAGAGTATTTCCCTAGATACAGGATTGCTGTGTAAGATTCTATACATGCATTGTGTATCATAGCTATTGTAGATGCATGTGCCACAGGCCATGGATTTTGGATATGGTATAGTGTGTACTCATTTCAGGAATTCTAAAATGTCTCAAGGCAAAACTCTTAAGTAGAATGCATATAGTTTTATTTATTTTAATTTTTAGCATTTTTATTATCCTAATGGCATTAGATGATTTTACACCTTTTCTAAAATAAAAGAATATTCACTAATTGATTATTTTAAATAGAAAAATATTAATTGCTTCTTTATTTCTAAGATTTCTGAACTTTTAATAAATGGATCACTTCAGAAAATATTGTTTTGTCGTGTGAGTCATTCCTAATGTGGAATAGTCACTTTGGTTTTGTAAGTTACATTAATTGCTTTATTTGTTTTCCCTCTAGAAGCCGTAAACACATGTATAATTACTGCAAATGGGATTGTTTTTCAGCTAGAAGAGAATTACAGCTGGTCTGCAAGATGACTTAGGTGCCACTGTGACATTAAGTGCCTCTGCTGCCTCAAGCCCAAGGGGATCTGAGCATGTATTGTACAAGGGCATGCTCTGTCTGTCCATTACCTCTTCCAGGGCTCTGGGGTGGGAAAACCTTTCTTTCTGCCATTGAAGCTTAGTCACTTTGTGTTTGAATTAAATATTCTTTAGAATATACATTGGAATCACCTGTGGAGACCTTGGGGTGGGAAGGTCATCCAGTCAGGGCAAGAATGAAAGTCATGGAGCACCTTAAGACTTTTTCTATTCTGCTGCTTCCCACCCGTCTGCAGTGGCATGCCTCTCACTCTACTCCAGTGATCCCCTGGACATCCCAGCATCAGGTATCCTGTCACCACATAGGACCCTCTTAACATGCACATTAGCAGTGGTTTGACAGCAGCTGAAGCCTTTTCCCATTAAGAAGTGGAGCAGGGAGATGTAGCTCCTCCCTGCACCAACATTTTCTCAGCATATTCAAGACATGTGATAAGGAGGAGGGTCGGGACGCCTGGCACTGCTCTTGGCTTTCCAACTCTGTCAGCCCTCCTCAGGAGAATGCTCCCCAGCCAGGGAGAGACAAGTGAGATGGTTTTGCTTTGTGAACACAGTATGCATCTCTTGCAACCACATCCATGTAAGAAATGCAATCTAAATTCTTCCTTGTCTTGTTGACAAAGCACTGGCTGAGTAAGGAGAAAGGAGACACGCTGCTTCCTTGGATTAAAAAACAGAAAAAAATTCTATCAGAGTATTATGTCTTCTTAATGGTTGCTATTCAAGTACAAGTGAGATATTTTTTCACCCTTCTCTTCCTCCCCCAATCCAAGCAGTCTTCTGCTTCAAATTGTCTGTATTGCTTCCACATTCTGCTTCTCCAGGAAGATAAAGCTTTCTGTCCTTACAAGTTGTTAGAGAATTTCTTCAGAGTTTACCTTCTTGTATATTAATCTTTTCCATCAAAAGAATGGTTAATTTTTCCACCAAAAAAAAAAGGCAAAAACCCCCACAGTTCTTTAGCCCTCTGAATAATTTTTTAAATTTGCATATAACAAGTGAATAATGCCAGGAGATGTGTCTTCCCCTGCCTTCTCCACTTTCATCTTGGTGAGGGCCCAATTACAGAAAAGCTTTCTCTTCTTTACATGGGAGAGTTATTTGCACTATCCGATGTGCACAGTAAATCAGGTCTTTGGTACTGCTGTACTTAATATTAAGCCATGAGTTTTCAGGGAAAAAGGTAATGCATGAGCAGAAGTTGCAAATTAGGATATTTTTTTTCCCAAAATAAGCCTCTTGGGCTAGTTTCTGTCTTTCTTCCTTTCTTCACTTCTTCTCTTGACAATTAATAATAGTACAAGCAAGGTAAAAGTCACAGAAGAATCTGTTGTTGAGTTTATTTACTCTTTACAGAGCTGGAGTATGTGGTAAGGAATCAAAAAATAGCTCATCAAAATTCAACCTTCCCATCCCTTTTATTTTTACTAAACCAACTTCCTAGAAGCAAACTTAATTTCTTCTTACTCGCCTGCCTCACGTGAAATGGTGTGACAGAAAAACAGCCCAGCATATCACAAACACAACACACACAACACCATCATTTTAATATTTTTTTCACCTATGTATCTTGTTTCAATGACAGAATATGGCTGACATTCAGCAAAAGTATGGGATATACCAGAGAAGGGGAATACGGCAAATAAAAAAGATGGACACGTGTATGAGAGGTCATCTGTCACTCTCAGTAGCTTGTAAAAACTAAAGTGAGGTTGCTGGGTTGGAGGAGAGACTCAGAAGTCAGTCAGTCAGACATGTTCCTCAAGGTGGGTCCGTAAATCTGCCTGCAGACTACACTAAATGGTACAATCCCAACAAGTGTAAGCCTACACCACAAGATTGCTAAAAGCTGTGTCACCCCATCTTAGTGGTAATACACCTGTCTCTCATAAGGGTTTAATTAGCTAGGGCATTACCTTCCCTATGGCTACACAGCTGGTAGTCAACTCAGAAGTTGGTTGCTGCGAGTTGGTGGTTGCTTATAACACTACAGAGCAAATGTGTAGGTGCTCCCTATAGATGATCCAACAGTTGTTGGCCAACAAACCTGGAAGAGATAAACATATGGTCTTCGTCTCACAGGTGGGTCCTTTTCTTCTCCTATGTAATCATCAGCAATGAAGAACTTGCCTACCTTGTACTCTGTGGGGTATTTGTGCAGCCTTGATGATGTTTACACCTAAAAAGAAAATAGCCCAGTTCCTGTGTCCCATTTGTGGAGCATGAACAATGTATTTTTTTCTTGTGGGAGGTTCAGTGTGGAATAAATGAGCTGAAAATGGGCATCTGGAGCCCCACCATGCTATTTTACCAAGTCACCTTGCAAGGGCACAGCCATATTTGCAACCAATGTTCGGCTCAAGGCCATGCCTCAGGCCCCACATCTTGATCCTATTTTTATAATAGTCCAAATCTGAACCTCTAAAATCTGGGAAAGTTCAAATCTGGATTCAGATTTTATGCTACAGCCATAAAAACTAATAATAACAAACTCTTTGGAAACAGGATGCCTTCCAAAGACCTGGCATGGTGAAAACACTAGCAAAATATAAAGGGAATAGCTAGGAAAGATAAAACTGTTACTGATAATCTAAATGAATCCTTTGCATTTGTGCTCACTATGAGTACCTCAGCAAGGTTCTTACAATAGAGCTGTTCTTTGAAGGGATGGATCTAAGGATCGTTTTCACACTTTGTTGTTAATAATAAAGGCTGTAGGACAACTCAGTAAATGGAACAATACGGAGCTGTCGGAGTCAGACAATATTCACACAAGAGGTCTAAACAAACTTCAGTATGAAAGTGTTTTATGAATAGTAGTACAGGTAACTTACTGATTAAATATACCTTAATGCCAGCTGAATATAAAGTAGAAAAGGTGGTATCAAAAAGGAGTCTTGGGTTGATCACAGGAATTACAGTCTGATTTTTCTGTCAGGCATCCTGGTAGAGATTACAGTAGAGAAGAGAGCTGGTAGCTATATAGATAAATGTGCCATAGCAGGGAAGAGTCAACAAGGCGTTTGTCAACATGTCACATCTCACAAATCTTTTAGAGTTCTTTGATTTGCCAAAGTGCAGGAGAAAGGCATGTTGCTCAGTCACCCGCCAGGCACACTCAGGACAGCAGCACGCCAGGGCCGGGTGCCGCCGCAGCTCTGAGGGCTGTTGGGGGGGTTTCTCCCACCACAGAGATTTGGTGCCTGATTCTCCCTTGTTTTGCCAGCGCAGCTTCATAGCCACAACAACCAGCACTCACTCCAGTGCAAGAGACACAGTTTCAAGGGTTGGTTGGTTTTTTTTCTGAGAAAGTACTCTAACACACACTGGGCATAGATAAACGAATATAGGAACTCCACCTTTACGTCTGTTTTCATAGGCTTCTTGTTTTGAAGGTTTAGCATATCATTAATATGCTAGTAATTTTCCTTCTACTCTCCTTCAGGCTTAATTTAGAAACATGTGAAAAGAAAGACACTTTTAAGTACAAAGAAAGGAGAAGGATGCTGAAAGATGAAAGGGGGTGTGTGGATTGAGTTTCTGATAAAGCGCTAATGTACATGCTTGATGATGGCAAAATTCAAACAAAGGTGAGCAGTTAAGATGGGGAAAATTGGATTGGGAAAATGAAGAAAACTTAAACCTGAAAAATAAACAGTAGCGTCTACAGGAAATAGTCTTTAAACAATGGATTTTTAATAACTTCTTTATTTTTAAATAAAAATCCGTATTTTTTAAAATATCACAATACATGCCCCCCTACAGTTTTCCATTAAGATCAATTTGCACTCCTGATGAACTGCAGTAAATATAAAGTATTCATGTAATATGGTAGGAGGCATCTTGCGTGACATTTGTGGTCTACTTTCTTTTGTTAGAGCTCTAATGAAGATTGCATTTGCTTTATTAAGTGCGACAATACGCTGTGCGCTATTTGCTTTTGAATTATAGTGACACCAAACACAATTTTTGTACCGGTGTGGGCACCTTACCATAACCCATTCTCATGCACACACCTCTGATGCTCTTCCTGAAATGCCAGCCTGAACACAAGAGCCTTGGGAGTGGGGTGTTGGAGAGATGAAGGTTCTCTGGCTGGGTGCTGGATGGGAATACAACTGGATGGGAGTGCTGTGCCTGTTCTCAGTGAAAGGATTTGGTCAATAATCACAGACCCATGCGTCCTGTCCTGGCACAAATATCCTACTCACAGTAGTGCAAACAGTCCTCAGCCGAGGTGTGTGCTGTGGTTTGGGGGACACACTGCATGTGCTTTTCTCTCACAGCTCACTTGTCCTTCCTCCAGTCTCGTAGCTCGAACATGAAATTGGCCCCTGCGCGCCGGTTCTAAAACCTTGTGCAGAATTTATGACTCTGATAAACATGCTCTGTGCTTCCTTCCTCCGAGGTGCCTGCGTTTCAGTAAGGAGGGAAGTGATCTGTTTGTATTTACGGGCTGCTTCCTTGCCAAAAATATCAGAGAAATGAAGGGCAGTTTTAACAGATACCAAGCCTGTCGATTTGGCACGTTAATGCTCCCACGACTGAACTCGGTGGTTTCACACGATTCTTTTTTGACTTTAAGCTGTTTTGCTGCCACTGATAGACAGCGAATACACATACTCTGCCTGTCAGGCAGTGGCCAGATTTTTTGGCTGAGGTTAGGGAGCTGGCGGGTTACCCGCCCTGTGGCTGTACTTGCGGTGTGCACAACACACATCGCCACCACCACCCCCCCTCCATGAAACTCAAGCTGGGGCCTTTATGGTTTGTAAGCAGTAATTCTAGGAGCTGAGCAGCTATCAGCAAGCTAGCCCGAGCTGTGTTAAGCTTTCCTCAGTTGGAAGTTGTTCTATGTTATATATCACTCAACAGATCTATACACTGTGGCGCTTTAAAGAACAGAGCTCTGTCTTAACTTGTAATCATTTTCTTTGAACTCAGATACTGTGAGAAATGCCAATAAACCCAGCAGAGACTATTTCTTACCGAGAAAGTGGGACTGTACAGGAATGCGGATTTGAACAACAGGCTCACAGATCTCATAAGCAGTAGGGTTGCTGGAGGAGGTAAAGGGGCACACACAGCATTTTGGTGAGAAACAGACTAATTGCCCTTATCCAGATCACCGGCACTGTGTAAAACAAACGTGTAAAAATGGAAACGTGCAACCACTGTGTCGTTGCATTGTGCTAACCTACATGCACATTCTTGGCATGAGAGCATCTACTTGGGAGACACAGAGCACTATTATACCTATGTTGGGTCTGCTGATGCCTTTCATCAACAGCACAAGAACATGGAAGGTTACGAGAAAGCAATGGCAAAAGGGTTTAGAGAAGTCTAAAACAAACTAATTTGCAAATTTGCATGGAAACGAACACGAAGGAAGAGCCAGACGACTTTGAGAACGGGGAGAAAAAAAGCCTGACCCCCGGCTTAATTTCCCTTCTGTATCTCTAATGGATCCCAGCCAAAAACATTACATCTGATCCTCTGTCAATTTTGAAAGGGCTTTCTAAACGAACTTACATCCAAATGTTGCTTTTTCAGGCCTATGTTAATACGTGGCTGTGTGTATTTACAGTAAAGCTGCATAGCTGTTCATATTCACATGAGCAATGCCTCATAGCTGGCTGACAATTTAATGAGACATTCTGAATTTTACCTAAGGCATTCTCACCAGTAGGAAATCCTGTTAGATTTACAAGTGTCCATCTGTTAAAATCCTCCAGAGTCATTTTAGATGCTACACTGTTTGTTGGGTTTTGACCTCCTTTGCTGTGATTGTTCAATTAGTTCTGTTGTGTTCAGAGCACATTTGTGCTGTGCATCTTGGAAAGCACAGTAGGGGAAGAACAGCCATTTTTAAAGCACCGCTTTGATGAGATTAAAATGCCAGCCAGGATGTGGTGTACATTCCTGCTTATTTTCCTGGGAAATGCAAGCTAATGTTTCCTTATTTTTTTTCATGTGGCTACCCTTGTAAGCACAAGGGTTACAGTGCCTAAACGGAGTTTGATGCGCTTCGATTAAACTTCTTTTTGTCCTGTTAATACATCTTGAAGGCATTAAGTGGGATCAAGTGGATTAAGGTTTCAAGGGTCTTTGAATCTATTCATAGACCTGCAAATGACACTCTATTTACTGTTCACTTTCTGAATCAGTTAGCTTATCCATAAAATGGGCACAATATATATATGAACAGCGTGAAAAACAGTTTTGCAGCATTTGAAAATATTTGGGTGAAACAAATGTCAAATTCCAAAGCTACCTCTCTTTAAAAAAAAGTATCCTATCCTAGTTTCCCTTGTGCATAAATGACACCTACTCCCTTCCTTAGCTTCCCTCCCCTCTGAAACTGCAAGAACAAAATTCAAACCCTGCTGCCAGAGAAAGCAGAGGTTGACAGATCAGCGTGGCTTACACCTACACTTCATAAACCCTTTTGGCAGAGACACTCGGACCCTGCCGATACCACACGGCCAAAATGGCTCCGCTGCGTCCTGCACAGAGACCTCTCTACAGCTCTCTTATCTGCACAGCTCAAGCAAACACTGCAGCCATAAAATACACCCCCTCTGTATGTTCAGCATGCTCGGCCTGAAAAGTATATTGAGCAAGGGATACAACAATTGCATCATAAGGTCATAAACTTATAATTAACTGTAACTAAATACACAGAGCTGGTTCTTCTCCTCCCCCTGCCTTACTGAGGAACTCTGTATATTCCCTTTCCCCCCCTCTCCTTCCCAGCTGCTGTGTGATGGCTCAGGAGCATGGGATGACCCTTGGGCTGGCACGTAATTTTACATCTTGTGGAAGATGGCCATGGCTTTTGGGAAGATACTGTTACACGCGTTTTGTATGGCTAGAGAAACGAGGTCGGTCCCAGGGTGCTGGGAGCTGTACAAACAGTAAGAAAAGAGTCTTTTCTCTCTCTTCAAAGACAGGAAACACCAGATGGGTAGATGTAATTGGGGTAGCAAGGGTGCCCACTGTGGCCAACGGGTCCAACGGCCTTTTCAAGGGCAGTGTGGCAGAGCAGAGCTTTGAGACAGCATTCAACTGCAGATAATGAGGTCATTTGGTAAGGATTTAGGGATGTATCTTCCATATCTGAAAGAAAATAGATCAGAAAGTACAAAATATTTTTGGGGAATACATACCGATGGGAAGTGGGAGCTGGAAGTACTAGAAAGGGGTGTGAAAGAGAGCGAGCACATGACATGAGGGAGTCTGAAAACAGAGACAGCCCATGAGTAGAAAGTGACATAGAAAAGCATGATGGGCACCAAGTGATGGGCTGAGTAGAGGAACCTGACAGCAGCATTCTTGATGGCCAGCAACCAGCCCAGCCTGCTAGCCAAGGCCAGAAAACAAAACAATCCTCCCCTGTCACCCATGCCCATGCTGTGCACAGGGAATGTTGGGAGTCAAGGCAATGCTGCCAGTCACAAGACCTAGATGAGACTGTTTCTTAGGTTTTCTCTGCATGTGGCCAGGATGCAAGGACCCAGAGAATTCCCCAGTAAAAAAAATAAAAGTCTGAGTTATGGACTAGAGCGTAGACAGGGTGGTGACAAGCTTTGTGGTAATTAAATAAGGAAACAGAGGGCAGAGGTTTGATTCCAGAAATATATTGAATATTGGGTGTTCTTTTCATGTTGAGGACAGGTTTACTGGTGGCATAGTTCATGGAAAGCTTTGTATAAGGTTATCATGATGTTGTTTTGCCTGTGAACTTTGTATTACTGGAGAGCTAAGACCTCCATGTTATATTACCAAGTATTACACAAAGGTTTCTTGAGCATGCTAGGAGTCCACAAGCAACTCCTGACGCTGAGTCAGCATCCCTTTTCATTGAGAGACACCTCAGATTCAGAAATAATTTATAGTATTTAAAGGAGCTAGGGATACACAAGGTCCCACTCAAGCTAAGCTGACTGAAAGTAAATGGGAGGCAGGAATCTTATCTACCACTATCCTTTTATTCATTAAGACCCTTTCCCTAGACTTTCTTAAATTTACTACTTTCAATCGACACTGCCAGTTGTGAACTCTACATAGATCTCTGGATATGTGATCTCTGAATTTGGTCCAGTGAATTTAAAAGAGCCTAAGTAGTTACCCAGGCGCCAAAATAGAAGAGTTAAGCAATAAAAGACGTTAGTAAGTGAACATTAATGCCAATAAGTAACAGGCTACATTTTTATTTCAGATGCAATCCCCCAGGGAGCACGTTACATAGCTGTGCCATTGCAGCAGGAGCCCCCCGAGGCACTGTAACTCAGCAGCACACCTTCTCCTCTCCTATTGCTTCAGGCAGTCATTTACCTCTGGCCTGAGCCAGAAATAAAATAATATTCCACCCTTCCTCCCCCAACCCCCTCAAGTGCTCACCAGCTCAGCTGAGCTGGCGGGCGAGAATGGACCCCAGGCTCTACTCATTTCCCACCCTCCAATTTCTAATCCCCAGAGAGGAAATAAGCAGATGTGTGGCCCTGCTTGTTTCGTGCACCTGGACAAAGCCAGGGTAATCCATGTGGGGTTGTAAGTGGGTTCTTACTCCCTGAGGCAGCAGCGTACTACACACATGTAAAGCACAGCATTGAGTTCTGCTTTCTTCTGGCTCCCTTGCATATAAGTTCCACCAGTGTGTACCCTTTCTCCTCCAGCCAAGAGACCTTTTAAGTCTGAATTTGGGTACAAGCACCCTTGCTTAAAAACCCTAACCTGTATCCCACACTACCATTGTCCAAGGAATACTGGACTTTTTCCTCACCACCAAAATGTTTTACTCTGAAAGTAGTTCTGGGCTCCCAAACGGAGTCACGTGGCTGCTAAGCAAAACGCTGTCAATCTGACCCGTGGGGCAAGGTCCCAGCTGGGAGGGGGGTGACATTCCTTAGGAAACAATGGAAATATTTTGAGCAAAAATAACTACCATTTTAAAAGGAATTTATTGGGGAGGGCAGGTGGAAAGTGGAATTAGATGGGAGTCTCAGGGTGCCTGTAACAATGGGGAAGCTGATGGCAGTGGCCCAGAGCAGCTGGAGCAAAGCTCTCCCTTTGCTTACCACGAATTTGCTGTACTCCCTCCGGAATTGCTCCTTTACCTCTATGGTGCTTACCTTGGGTCTGGTATATGACCTGGGGTGGTATGGCATGTGTTTCATCATGGCATTTCATCCTGGCAAAAAAACCTCAGAGAAAAGCACTAATGCCTTCAAAGTCCACTTACACTCTACCTTATATCTCCTGCAAAACTTGTACAGACTGTACCAGCAAAATAACTGCTGCTAGCATGAGTTTCCAGCGGGAAGTTCTCCAAGGATATGTGCATGATGAGGAAGTACCACTGCTGCCTGTCTAGAGCATAATTATTTGCACAGTAGATTGCTGTGAGTGGCTAAAGATAAGAATAAACCAAAACAGGCCAGGAGGAATCTGAACTCAAATGCACCTCCCCTTCCTATGAAGAAAGAATGAGAGAGTTGGGGTTGTTCATCCTGGAGAAGAGAAGGCAAGAAGAAGATAAGGGAGACTTTATCGCAGCCTTTCAGTACCTGAAGTGGGCTTATAAAAAAGATGGGGTCTGACTTTTTAGCAGCACCTGTAATGGCTTTAAACTGGAAGAAGGAAGGTTTAGACTAGATAGAAGAAAGACATTTTTTACAATGAGAATGATGAAACACTGGCGCAGGTTGCCCAGAGCGGTGGTAGACGCCCCATCCCTGGAAATATTCAAGGTCGGGTTGGATGGGGCTCTGAGCAACCTGATCTAGTTGAAAATTTCTCTGCTCATTGAAGGAGGAGGGTTGGACTACGTGATCTTTAAAGTTCCCTTCCAACACAAACTATTCTACGATTCTATGATTCCTCTAAAAAGCAGTTGAACTCTTTAATCAGTGAAAGCCACTGCACAAAGAGACCACAGCATGCCTAATGGGAAAAGAAAGGCACATTTTTATCCTCCCACTGCTCCAGCAGAGAGATGGAGAGTCCACATGAACATCAAAGGGATACAAGCATGTACAGTAGTGCCATGGTCACTCAAGGAAATGACAATGGCTGGGGAGGTAGGTGGAAGCCCCCACTTCTCTTCCTCAGATCAAGGAAAAGGTGGTGTGAGTGTACCCTGGAGGTCTTTTTTTCAAAGGAGAAATCTAACAAAAAGCAACTGTGACGATTTAAAAACAAAATCATATAGATTTAGTATGTCTGATTCATGACCCGTGTGGTGCTTTGGTAGGTAGGGCCAACCGAGGGCCTGTGTGGAATCTCAAAACCAGATTTTCACTATCTGTAGATGGCAAAACTCATTTAGAGCCAAAATTCGTTGGCCTTGCTGCAAATACCCAGCGTTACACTGCCCAGTGAGGTGGTCATAAGAATTTTTATACGCTGCCAATCCCATTCTTACTGTGATCACTGGAATACCCATTAACTACAATATCTTGGTCTGCTTTGCGCTGGAAATGGATTTAACTAACATTCAAAGTTGGGCTGATCACCGAGGCAATTTCATTTTAGTTTTCAGAATAACACCAGCTGAGCCATGCCCAGAAAAGGCATTTGATTCATTCATGCTTTTAAACAAACAAATGAAAATGTCAAAAAGAATGTAATTGACTGACGAAACAAAGATGGAAACAGGCTATGTTTGCAGAAATATAGCTACTTATGAACATTCACTGAAGTTGGAAAAAAATACACATGGGGAAAATTTCAGTGTGTCAAAAATAAAAAAAATGCAAAATAGGAAGCTATCAAGAACATGGGAGAGTGGCTGGTCTGCTCATTGAAGGAGGAGGGTTGGACTACGTGATCTTTAAAGTTCCCTTCCAACACAAACTATTCTACGATTCTATGATTCCTCTAAAAAGCAGTTGAACTCTTTAATCAGTGAAAGCCACTGCACAAAGAGACCACAGCATGCCTAATGGGAAAAGAAAGGCACATTTTTATCCTCCCACTGCTCCAGCAGAGAGATGGAGAGTCCACATGAACATCAAAGGGATACAAGCATGTACAGTAGTGCCATGGTCACTCAAGGAAATGACAATGGCTGGGGAGGTAGGTGGAAGCCCCCACTTCTCTTCCTCAGATCAAGGAAAAGGTGGTGTGAGTGTACCCTGGAGGTCTTTTTTTCAAAGGAGAAATCTAACAAAAAGCAACTGTGACGATTTAAAAACAAAATCATATAGATTTAGTATGTCTGATTCATGACCCGTGTGGTGCTTTGGTAGGTAGGGCCAACCGAGGGCCTGTGTGGAATCTCAAAACCAGATTTTCACTATCTGTAGATGGCAAAACTCATTTAGAGCCAAAATTCGTTGGCCTTGCTGCAAATACCCAGCGTTACACTGCCCAGTGAGGTGGTCATAAGAATTTTTATACGCTGCCAATCCCATTCTTACTGTGATCACTGGAATACCCATTAACTACAATATCTTGGTCTGCTTTGCGCTGGAAATGGATTTAACTAACATTCAAAGTTGGGCTGATCACCGAGGCAATTTCATTTTAGTTTTCAGAATAACACCAGCTGAGCCATGCCCAGAAAAGGCATTTGATTCATTCATGCTTTTAAACAAACAAATGAAAATGTCAAAAAGAATGTAATTGACTGACGAAACAAAGATGGAAACAGGCTATGTTTGCAGAAATATAGCTACTTATGAACATTCACTGAAGTTGGAAAAAAATACACATGGGGAAAATTTCAGTGTGTCAAAAATAAAAAAAATGCAAAATAGGAAGCTATCAAGAACATGGGAGAGTGGCTGGTCAATTAAGTACTGTGTAAAGATTTCCAATTTTCTTGTAGTAAATTATTTATTTAGCCCTTGCATGCCATCAATATATTTTACAAGTTTAATACCCAAATTATAGCTACCCACCCATTTATGGCCTTGTAAATGAGTCCTGACTTATCAATGTGAATTCTTGTTCTAGGCAATGTCAAATTTAGATTGGATTTGGATGTATTGCTTTTGCCCTTATCAAGAAGGTTTGCTAGTGTGGTATTTTATTGCTATATTTAAAATGGAAAGTGCTTTTAAATAGACTTTCCTGGATAGCACAACTGATCACAGCTCAGATATGTCATTTCCCAACTTAAAAACCTGCCCTAATCTCGGCGGGAGTCTTGGAGATCCAGCAGAACCCATTTATACAGAATGCCTTTCTCTGCAAGCTCAATCATTCGCGATGAAGTGGAAGAGCTATTGTGGCAACAATCACTTTAATCTTAAGTAAGGGTGGCTGGAGCTCTTAAGTAATAAAACCAAATGGTAATCTGCATGTTTCCTGATACTTTATAAGAAAAACAAGTAATAAAGAATGCAAATGAACAAGTGTAATGACTTCCTAAATTGCATTGCATTATATTTGGTTATGTTTAATGGCTCTTATTCATGTTTCACTTTTTAGTAAAGGTAGGAAACTATACAGTAAAGGTGAAGGGATTATCAGCGAAGGAGAATAATACGTAAGTGACCAACAAATCAAAATAGCACATGAAAATAAGAACACTGTTGTGTAAAATTATATCAAAGCAATATGAGTATCTGGAAAACAGAAAAGAAATCAAGCAGAAACATCACTTGCATTTGACTAACTAAAAGCAGGATGTGGCCCAGTGTAGCAGTCATTTGGAAGGTTAATAAAAACAACATTTGTATTCATGACATCAAAGCTAGCCAAGATTTGCATCTCTGCACCAAAGGGCGTATCTACTAAGAGGACAAAACGGAGAGGGAGCAAGTAGGGGATAGGTTTGTAACAGATGAAAAGGGTGGCCGTTTTATTATTGACTGCAGCCTGTTACTAACTTTTCTTGGCCACCATGGTTTTTGAGAACTAGCTGTCACCAGTCACAGCCCTGAGGCAGAAAGTGGGCAGTATAAGTGTGGGTGGAAAGCCCAGAGGAGGAAAGGGCTGACCTGAGAGAAACGCTCAAGGGATAGGCAGAACTGGAAATTGCCAATCACATGTAGGGATGTCTCCCAGACTTTTTTGCACTCTGATGTCCCAGTGCTTATTCTAAGCATGCTCCTGGGCTTCAGCAAAGACATACAGCTCCAGCAAAGCACGCTACATCCCCATACGGAGCAACGATGAGGGAAGAGGCTATCTGACAGCAGCACAAAGCAAGCTTTGGTAATGGACTCATCTGCTGACAGACAACCAGAGGAAGAGAAAATGAGAATTGCAACAGAACAGCACAAGTTTGGCTCAGAAGGGCAAGCATAACGGATTGCATGCAGCAGTTAAGTGGGCATGAAGATAGCACAACTGGGAAAGCAAACAAAGCCAGGCATCTAAGCAGGCAAGTTCAGATTCAGCTCTCAGCTGTTCAGGCTTGAGTTATCCATTAACAACATATGGCTGCATCAGAGTAGGCAAGCATGCATAGCAAGGGAGAAGAGAGCTTCCAGGCAGGCTTTTTGCAGCCATTGATGCTGGATGCATCTCATGAGCCATGAGCAGTCCAAAAGCTTAGCATCTCAGCTGTCTATACTCCTGTGGTTGTCCCTTGAAGGAGCCAAGCTCCTCCAGAGAAGATTTCATCACACCTCTTCTCACACTTGTCTTACAAGGGGATGAAAAACTCTCTCTAAATGGCTAGCTTAGACTAGGAACCTCATTTTTTACATAGGTGACAGTACAGGATTTGGATCCCACCCTTAGTACATGTATCTGCCCTGTGAAAGAGGTCAGGACCACTGAGATCAGCAGTTTGCTACTGGCCATTCTCCTGGACCTCTGGCAAATATCTCTGTCACATAGCTCCCACCTTGCATCATCCAGCCAACTTACTTTGAAAGGACTTTTACTTCTATGATGGAAGAAGTTCGGAAGACTACTGTGCTTGTCCAGTTCCATTAGGTACAGTACCTGTTCTTGAACCCACAACTGTTTCACCTTGCTTTTCACATGTGCACTTGCTGTCTATCTCGGCCAGATACAACTGTTGGAAAGCACTGATAACAGTAATCAGCATAGATGACCCCTGTATATTGCAGTAATTTCTGGATAGAGCCATTTGTCTGCTGCTTCTCACATGACTGTGTTCTTTTCAGGGGTCTGCAATATAGACGAAGGCAGGTTAAATCCCTTTTCCTGTCCTTATCTGAAGATTCAAAAAGATTCAGCTTTAAAAAGAAATACTTAAAAGTTTGAGTATTTATTTTTTTTTTAGCTACTAACTTTAGTGGGAGCACAGCTGTTCCAGCATTCAGGCCTTTTAATAACTTTATCCTAAATCAGGATTGCATACTGGCCACTTAGAATACTCCCCAGTTAATTTGTTATGGGCACTGTCCTATGTCACACTGATCTCTTGTGAATTTACAAATGCATCATAACCCTCTTATCTCCGTCAAATTCCCTCTTAGATAACTATTTTCCAGGCTTGTTCCCGCTCCCACTGAATTCGGTCTTAAAACTCCCATTGTGTTCAGGGGCAAATAAATTTGGGTTATTGAGTCCTACTATTATATCAAGTTCAGGTATATTCCACAGTTTCTGTCCCACGGGATTTTGTTGTGTTTTGGAACCAATAAACAGCGTGGTCCACTTGAAGGAGGCATGTTGTGAAAGCATCATACAAAGTCTTGTCAGGATCTAGTTCTCCTAGAAGAAATAAATGTTGTGTAAATGCAGTGCATTGTTTATATGTTTCTAGTTAGTCCTTCGTATTTCATAATCAGCTCTTTTTTTTTAATTACTTAACATGACTGTATAATTGTGATCACATGTTAAGACTAAAATCGTGCCATTGATGCACTCTAGGAGTGGGAAAGGGCGGAGGGAAATCTGCTATTGAACTATAAATAGCCCTTACAAAGTGAAAACAACCTAATCCTTGTTAATCACAAATTAGGAAGGAGCGTGCCAAAAATAGCACAACGATGGAGTGTCAAATCAAACGCCTCTGTGCAGGTAGTTTGTACGATACCAGGTGACTATAACTGTTGTGGGAATATTCTTGCTCAGGAAAACAGTCTAACTCAGTGCCAACCAGCCATCAATGACTGGCTTTCTCAGCAACTCTTTAAAAGGCAGCTATGCAACAGAAATGAGGGATATGCTGCATTCCTCCTGCGTTACTTGGTCTCGCTGGCAGTACAGTATAGTTGTTGTAATCAAAAACCAGGCAGTTGTTTGTACAGTAGTTAGTGTAATGTGAATCTAACAATGGCTGTGCCAGATAGCTCTCCTACACAACTTCTGAGAGCACAGTGAATGTAAGTTTGTATTAACAATTCACCCTGTAGGGTCTGCTAAAATCCTTCCTCTCAGCAAGCTAAGGGTCTCCTGGATTTTCAGGCTTCATAACAAAGCCTTCTGCCTCACGCAGTTTGATCAATTTCTAAAGTCTCGACTGCGTTCAAATATTTTATAATAAAAACTGCATTTTTTCCACTCCTAGACTCCCCTCAGAGTGTTTATTATATTAGATACATTACATAAGCTGGCACTTTAGGTGCTTTATGAGTTTTCCATAAACCCTTATTTACTAATGGCTAGCCTGACTTTGTGAGTCTACTGTAAGATTTGACCTCTCCTAGTAATGGGAACCTGGTTCGAATAATGTTTATAGTACCTTTAAAAAGAGGCATCATAGAACTGCAAAAAAAATCATAATTACGATAAAAATATTTCCTGTATATCATACTTTAGCCAACTTTCTTTCACAGGCTTAGCGTCTTTCCAGAAATTTTTAGTACGTACCTTTATTTTTCTCAGCTGTGAATTCTGGGCTGAGAAGTAAAACCCTTAGAGTAAAAGCAGAAATAGACTAAATCTGGCAAGCTCTGCCAAAAGGTAAAGCTCATTACCTTTGCTAAGAGTTCCACACCCAGCGACTGGGCTCATTAACTCCATCGGGCTTACCGAAGTCTACTTTTCCGTGGTTTGAACTTCAAACATGAAAAAACTCTCACTATCTTTATAAGCTAGTAGCCCTTCTTTTCAAAGACGCTGGCATTGGCAGACCCAGAGAACTAGCTGAGATTTTAGTTTGAAGGTAATCCCCTTCAGCTGGGTAGCAAACTCTGGATTGGAGGTCCCACCCTGAGCCATTGTCAGCCCCACCAGAAGCTGTGCCAGCCTTGCTGGGGTGAGTAAGAGATGGTAGAATTCGACTGCTGCTATGAGACATGCTGCCCTCCCTGGATTGGACTCTTCTGAGGGGGAAGCAGTTTGAACTGATTCTGGGGACAGCCAACTGGAAGAACTTTTATTGGTACACACACACAAGTGGGGAAGAATTTAGAAAAATGTTTGGGAAAAGCTTCCCACCTCACAAACAAGCATGAATATTTACTAGGTAGGCCTGTGCCTTAATACACTTGCAGTTACTTTACAAAGATGCACTACAGGGAGATCTGCTCTTAATTACCTTAAAATACAGCCACAGGAAATGGCATAAGGCTGTGATAGGCTTTGCAACCTTGAATTCCTACTTTTAATCGGCATTAGTCATTTTAAATTCAGCTTTTTAAAAGTCTTAGTAAAACTGACCTTAGGGAACAATAAAATGGCAATTACGTATGACAAATGTACGGAGCAGAAACGATTAGTTATTACCTCAATAAAAGAAAAAAAGATGGGACCGTGAACCTACCAGCCAAATTCCAGGAAACAGAATAGGCTGCTTGAAGAAAACCCAAATATTTGGAGAAGATATTTTTGGTGTATCTCTCTAAAGAAATCAGAGCTTTATTTTAATCACCAAATTTACTACTGACGCTGTTCTGTATTAATTTAATGGCATTGATCGGTCACTTTGACAAATCATCATTTATTTGCTTGCATTACAAGCCTCTTAATACATCATCATGTTGCGCAGAATGTGCTGCAGTGTCCCCTGAATAGTCACTAGGTGGTAACATATGCAGACTTGAGCATGCTTGGCCAAATCTTGCACATCCTAATGCAACGTTTGTCCACACTAGAGAAACTTGGTCCATCTTCTGATGGAACGACGTGAAGTTTTACAGCGTCTCATAATGTTTGACAGAGACAAAACAAGAGAGCTCATTAGATGACTGAAGCCAACCAGGAGGATATCTGGTTTTCACGCTGCTCTGAAGAGTCCTGTAGCCGTGTTCATCTCCATGCGTGTCTGTGAAGCCCGGTCTGTAGGAATCCCTATAAAACTCGGTAGGAGAGTTCAGAAAGGTGTTTGTTTTCTATTCAGTGCTCTCAGCCTTTCCCATAAGGATAAAGAGACTGCGGTTTGCAAGTTTCTGCCTTGGTGCTTTTGATATATTTGCGGAGCGCTTCCTGCTGATAGAGGGCAAGGTTGCCCCACGCACCCACGCCAGGGAATAAGGAAGTGAAAGTCTCCCTGGGTGGCCCCTGCGCATCCCCCGTCTGTGCCTGACGGGCAGAGCAGGCTGCCAGGGAGCCGGCAGAGCCCCAGCCTTCTGCTCCCCCACCCCAGCATGCAGCGGGAAGTAATTTACTGGTGATCTGGGCCAGGAGCGGGCTGCTTTGCTCTCTGATTAATGGGAGAAGCACAGAGGAAAAGCATCGCTCCCCCGGCTCCTGGAGCAAGGCAGCTGAGAGCAGCTCCTGGGCTGTGTTTTAGGAGGAGCGCCAGGGCAGAGCCAAATGGGTCTAGACAGAGCTGTGCGACAGCTCCAAGGCTCAAAATGCTTTTTTGGGGTACAGGGGGCATGGCAAACTGCAGGGCATTGTTTGCTGCTTCCGTATTTGGTCCTTTCTGAAGGCATATAGCATCTTTCCTGTGAAATAATAGTAAATAGGAGAGAGGGAGAGGGACACAGGGTTAACTAAGAAGCTACAGGATGGTCCAGATAGAGACACCAAGAGGAAGAGAGGTTGATTCCCAACTTTTCATCCGTGCAGAGCGAGAAATATTTCTGCTTCTAAGTGTGTAGCACTACTTCAAACCTCGGGCTCCCGTTTCTGAGTTAATAAGCCTGCCCTGAGGAAAGGGAGGTGACTGAAACAGGAGCATGTGGGCTTTATTTGGATTGTCCCAGCTACTGAGTCTGCCCTGCAGCTTACTAAGTGATTGGCACATTAATTAAAAAAAATCCCCAGACATTTCTAAAACAAACATGCTTTGTCCTTTCTCCCCATTCTTTGAGATATTTGTTACCTTTCCAGTAGGCTTAGCAAGAAAAGAGGAATCAAGTGAATAAGCTGTAGAAATGCTAATTCTGAAGGCCTGTTTCCTTACCTTGATTATGTACATGTGTGTTGCTTAATATAGCAATACAAGAATTAACCATCTGAAGTAATACATGACACCTGGCATGCTGAAAAGGAAGTTGAGAATCAGCGGAGGTTTAGTCTGTATTTTATCATCTGCCAGATATATTTGTAAGAATATAGCAAATGCTCATTTACTTCTTGTCTTGGTCTGCAGTTGGGGTGTTTCGTCTGCAATGCAAATGGAATAATAGAATAGTGAATCAAGAACAGCAAATAGATCCATATGGCTATTGTATAGAATTATGCCTTCATGTTGGCTGAGTTAAAGGATTTTTGCCAGACTTTTTTATTTAGGTTGGTTTCCTCTGGCATCCATTTGTGGTGCTGCAATAATGATGAGATTCTTATTGTAATCTGTTGTTGTAAGCATGGTTATTCAGTAACAAATACAGTGATTTAAGAAAGTAAATATTGATATTCAGTTTGTGATGACTGATACAATTTGAATGGATAGAAAAGAAAATGCAGTACCTGAAACACTCATACTGAAGAACTCAAATCTGGAGTAAGTTAGAAACTATTTCACCACCTAGAACTTAAAAACAAACAAACAAACCAAAATAGTGCAAACTTGTGAACAGGAAAGAGAGTCTTAGAAATCATCAAAAAACTGGGCTAAAATGAACTCTGACAATTGTGTAGTGCTTCTCCTGACAGTTAAAAAAAACTCCAGAAATGATGTTTCTACGAGGTCCTTACGCGACCAACAGCTGACCCTGACTGTCTGTACTGGTAGCCACCTACAGTGCTTTTTCTTGATGCCTAGTCTAAACCTCCTTTGCTGCAATTTAAACCCAACACTTGCTGTTCTATCCCCAGTGGACACAGAAAAGCTTATTTCCTTTCTGTCTGAACTGCCTTTTCCATATTTGAAGACTGGTAGTGTTGCTTTAGAGCTTGAAGCTAAAAAGAATACAACCAGTGGCTCTGCAAGGTCTAACTGAATCCTTAGCAGGGCAAATTCCGACATCCTTATTCAGGATAAAGGATTCTGGAGATTACACTGAATTTTGCCTACGTTCTGCAAGAGGCATGGCACTGTCCAGAAGTAGTTGCCAGACAAGGAGATGAAGGTGCTACAGACTTGGCTATTGCTGCACCTGGAACATACCCAGACCAGCACAGGGGAGGAGGAAGGACATGGGCAGCTCCTGCCAATTCCCCCAGTGTAGGAGGAGCTCCCAGCTCATGTAATACTTGAGCACTCCTCAGATTTTCAGAATGCAAAAGATGAATTAATTCAGGATTATTTAGATAGATTTCTGTGGCTTTTATCTAAACCTTTTTATAGTTCATAACGCTGTTGAATTGCAAGGGAAAATTGGCACTCCTGAGAGAGCTACATGTGATTACTAAAAATATTTCATTTTAATTATAAACAAACTTATGGCATCATTTTCATTTTGTAGTGTTTAGATTGTATCTGTAGCCTCACAAGGAAAAGGATTCTTCTAACAAGCTTTAAACAAGAGCCAAAAAAAAAAAAGGTGGTCTGGTGTATTCTTGTCCACATTAAAAGGAATTAGCATAGATACGCACTTTTAAAAGCAGTTCTTAAAAAATGATATAATAATTCTCCCTCAGAATGCAAAGATAATTACACAGTATTGTTGCACCAGTTTTGTTTACTCAGTTCATGTTCCAGATAATATTAAAAACCATTCTAATTGTGAGTGTTCATATAGGCTTAAGTCGGTGTGAAAAGCTCCATTATTAGGAAGGAAGACCTGGCCCAGAGTGATAACCTAAGGCTAGACTCTTACGTGACTGCTAGAAAGGAAAGGTTCTTTTACCGTATGATTCCCCCTCCTTTTTTTTCCTTTTTTTTTTTTTAAGTTCCTCAGCTCTCTTTGATTTACACTCTTGCTGGTCTACTGTTTTGAGAAGCTGATGTCGTGGAATCCTTAAGTCATCTGTGACCTAGGTCACTACAGACAGGAGCAATTTAGTAAAAGTATTAATTGAAACTCTTCTGGCAAGCCCTACTTCTGCAGATGAAGTTACACATCAAACCTACACAGACTGCAGCTACACTTCCGAACAGACTAAGATTTTCAATATCTCATAAACAGGCTCCTCAATCACCAGAATCTAATAAGGCTATAATCATCATTGACACTATAATGATTAAAATGAATAAAACCCATTAAGAAAAGTCATGTTGAGTTATTAAAAGTTTCGCTCTGTGTGATATGTAATCTTTTATCCATTTTTTATGATGAAATCTGTAACCATCTATCCACAAAAGACCATTAATTTACTGCTCTGTGGATGTTACCATGCTCTTTAGTTTAACAGCTTATCATTGATTTCTTGAGGGAGATATTATATTTGGAGAAATACACATGGAACAAAAGCCAGTATGTTGCTGTAAATTTGCCACTGACAGGATGATCAAAGTATTTTGGTCTATTCAAAGCAGAAGGCTGGTGAACAAGTTCAGAAGAGCCTATGGTCATATCCCTGCTGTTGTAAGCAGACCCTGAGGCGAGGCAAGGCAGCAGATACATGTTTTCAAGAATCACAAACTCTTGTAAGAAAAGGTCATGTGCACTGCAGGGGGAAAAACAATAAAATTTCCATTAACTAGAGCCTAGTTAACCGGCTTATTGGCATCTATTAGAAACAAATTGCAAACAAAACTGATCCTATTATAAACTTCCCCTTGTTCCCTCAGTAAAATAAAGTCACTGAATGGCCCACAAAAGACAGGAGGAACACAGTTTGTCAGATGACTTGCTTTATTTTCAAGGGAAGTATTATGTTTCACCCACTGAAGGGTCTACAGTCATGACTGGCAGAAAATTACATAGTTATGGGAAATACACGGACCAGTGCATCAGGAGTAACCTGGAGAGGGGAGGCAGTGCACTCCTGCTCACATTCTTTTAATAGGGCTTTTTTTTTTTCTCCTAGGCAAACAGCAATAAAAAAACGTGAATGGAAGGATGTGTACACAAACTTTCCGTCTAAGTGGTGGGAGAGCACTCTTCTTGAAGTGTACTTTTTCTCATAATAAACTCAGCTCCAATATCTTTATTGCTCATCTCCTTTTTAATCTTATTAACCATAAAGACTAAAAATGTTTTGAAGAAGTCAAATAAAGGGTGTTGTCTTTCATTTCTGAGCATTCTTTCCATTTACCTGGGATGACTAATAAACTGTCTTTCCCAGCATTTTTAATGCTAGGTCATAACTTCAGCTGGTGCAAAATCACTCCAAAGGATTGAAGATATGACAATTTTTACTTGCTGAGAATCTGACCCTGTCTGTATTTTCCATCTTTCTTTTTTTTTCCTTTAGGTGCCTATTAGCACTTCAGATATAGCTATAAATCACATAAAAATTCTCTTGGTTTATCTGAACAGTGTGCCACAAGCCAGTACCACAGAAATGTAAGTCACTTTGCAAAGGTAATAAAAAAAAGAATATTTGCTTTTCAAAGAAATATTGGCAAGACAGTTATAAAAGACCAACATCTCCTTCCCCTTGGCAAAAGAAAGCAGGGGATGGAGGATGAAGGACTGTGGAATATACAATAATGACTGTGGATGTCACTTTGGCATAGAATAGAGCTGCAGGGAAACCGCTCTGATTTAGGCACTTGGTTCAAGGACAAGGGAGAACCAAGGAATTCACAGAGAGGAGCTTGCTCTGGCCAGCCCTGCCCTTTTCACATGCTCTGCCAATGCAGGATGCTGCTTATCTGAAAATCCCAATCTCCCCAGCAATGCTATTGAAAGAATAATAGAAAGGTTTCCGAGTAATCATTGTTGTAGTAGGAGCTTGGGAAACCGTCTAAAAAGGTAATTCTCTCTCTTCAGAGTAATTACCCATCTTTACTTTGAGTGTAGTGACAAATACCTGTCATGATCACCTGGTTATGTACAACAGCTCTACTGTAAAAAAAAAAACATGAGAGGTACCACCCGCTCTGACATCAGGAGTCCTTCCTGAAGCCTGAGTTCTGGATTTATTGAGTCATCCATGCTGAGTTCTACTGTGGTGTTTCTTTGGTCCCTATGATGCTATTTTTCTTCCCTTGCAAACATAAATGAGAGATTAAAATTCTATTGCACAAATCCCCCAGACTCACAGAGCCTCTTGCCACGGGGGATCTTTCACGTTGTTGGGCCTGACCTTTTGCAGAGCACAAGCAGGCAGTTTAGTACAGTTGTTGACAGATTGAGTCCAATGACTTAGGTGAATCTGAAGTATTTCAGTTCGTCAGTCATGCACTGATTGTATGCCATTAGGAGAAAACAGGTAGTCTGAGGTATTTATGGCGAACTCTCCAACCATCTATCCGCTGAAGAGCATTAATTTACTGCTCTGCAGATGTGACCATGCTCTTTAGTTTAACAGTTCGTCTTGCTGCAGGGCAGAGAATTTGTTAGATTCAGATTATTCTGACAGGTGACCTATATTCCATGTTGCAAAAAATGGGGTTCCTGCCAGACTTTCCAGCTCGCTCCAGCTCTGGTCAAGGTTTTGACTCTGAATGAGTCGTAACACCATGTACCAGGAAACACCTGAGAAAGGAGGATCAGAGTGCTCTGCCGTCCTGCCTACTGTCCCAACCCAGAAGTTGCCAGAGCAAATGCCTAAACAACAAGAAAAATACCAAATTCAAATTCCAGTTGCATACCAAAGTGCCGGGTATTCCTTCCTGATCCTTGCAACTAATTCACTAAAACCCTGAAGCATGACTTGACTGCAGTTGTGTATTAATACAGAGCCTCAGCTATTATGAAAGCAAAGATTTCTCCCCTGTCCCTGAACTAAAAATAGAAAGGAATGAATAGGAAAATTTTGGGCTTCCCAGATGTTTGATTCCTTAACAGATACTGCAGACCATAGTGAATGATGTCTGTTGTCAAAAGATTTAAAGGGGAAAAGTTATTAGGTAGATGAAAGCTTGTTTAAAAGTATTCTGTGGTAGTGAATGAGGAAAAACAGAGGAAACAGTCTCCATCCTTGAAGGAATATTTACTTTAATATATCTTAGACAAAAAGTATACTGACTGTTAAAATATGTATAATTTTTTAAGATATTAATGAATGTTATCTTCATGTTATTAAAAGTATACAGCTTTCTTTCAGCAAGGCAGTGAAGAATTTGTTGCATGAATGTTTCCCTGGTATTAATCTGAACTGTAATTAATTATAAGCTTTTGAGACGGCTCTTCTGCTGTCCAAAAAGAGGGGGGTTAGTGGGGAGAGGCGGTGGTTGCAGTATGATGAGAAAACAAGTTACTTTCAGAGTTTTAGTGAAGCTGTTCATTGGTAAGGGATGATTGTGGACTGATGAGTCAGCTGTTCCACAATTACAGGTGGAGAGAGCAATAAAATCTTGCTGAGTTTGGCTATTGAAATTATATGGTTTCATAAATAGTATAATGTTGTTCTCATCAGGTAAATGTTATATTTTAAGGACAGCCACTTTACAACACATAGAACTATCCAGTGGCTGAAGGTCAACAGGCCACCTGCTAAATGACAGCATAAATCCACAGAATTACTTGATAGGAAAGTAATTGCTGCAGCTTTGTTCTTGTTGCGAAATTATAGTTTACTGAATAGGCAGTATTTTCACTGTAAATATTTTCCTACAAATGTATCAAAGGATAGAGGGCAGAAGAAATTTTTGCCAACATGTGCATCTCAGCAAGAAGTACCACATTTTATGATCACCTAGTCATAATGGTTGGTCAGTTTTTCTTTCCAGGTGGTACAGAAAAAATGATTTTCTTTTTTCTTTCTTGCTCAAAGTTTACTTTTAGAAATTTAACTGTAGCACTGTCTTTAAAATGGTAATAAGTGTGTGCTTCTACAGATTCCCAGATGTGGCTGTAGCCAAAAGATGATTTCCTGAGCAAAGCATTAACCAGATCCTGGGATACCCCAGTGATAGCCCCTTAGCAGCCTGTCCCCAAACTATACCCCTTCTTGTCCAAAAATTGGCTAACATTTTCTGAGGATTGATCTGTAAGACTGCTATTTTTTCAGAGTAGTCTAAAAAGTTATCCACACCTTTTATCTATCATCATACAAGTGACCTTCATTCTGCAAGTCCAGTGCCAACTTCATGATCTTTTTTATAAAATGTTCTTTATAAGGAATATTTTTTTACAGAAGGTTGTATAACAGATACTCAGGAATATTCGCCAGGTAGCAGGCTTATTTATAGCCAACATGATGCTAAGTGTTATAGTCCTCAAATTTAAAATGTCGTTTTCTCACAGGGAATGCAAGCAAGGTCCAAGAAGTTCTCAACTGAATGTGGACAGTGCAAAATCTAATGCAGATTATTGCCACAAAAAACTATGCCAGTATTTAAAATGATTAAACAGAAGGGGCTATGATAGAAAGTCATTTTCAATTCTTATTTCCACATGTGTAAAGTGCACAGGCTTTCAAAGGAACTATTACGAGTTGTCTAGGTATAATTAAAATGCCACAATTCATAAATAATAAATCACTTTTTTCAATTACTCTTCTATCTAATTATACATCAACGATTAATTAATATTTAGCAATGGTGTGCTCTGTCAGTACCTAGGTCTTTATGTAAAAGCAGGAAAAACATTTTGGACTGGAATCCACCTAACCAGCATCTTACTTGCATTCGGGTATCTTTCTCACACATGATAAAATATAGATAATCTCAAATAAGTGCCTAAATTGTCTATATCAGTATATCAGCAGTGAGAAGCAGGTAAATTTGAAGGCTTTGGGGGGAAAAGTTAAGCTAAGCAGTAAAGTCTCACCCAGTATTCACATTTCACAGTTTGTTAGGTATGCATAAGACCTTAAAATATGAATCTAAAGGGTGTAAGGAAAAGGAGTATCTACAAAGAGGTAGTGTAAGGCACCACATATTAGAATAATTTCCGTACAGCTCAGCTGGAGATTAGGGTTATTTTTAAGTGGGTAAATAACCAAGAATCATTGCTTTATGTGAAGATCCATCTTGCATAGACAACCCATGCTCAGTGGCAATATTTGCCTCAGATCTCCATGGATAATTTGTAATAGGTTTTTTAGCTTTTTAATAGCTGACCAGAAATTGTATTACTGATTTCTTTCCTGTCTTTTAAAATGTGTCATTACTTTATATTTTAACATAACAAGGTATCTGCTGGCATATCTATTATATTGGCATTCTAAATGACTATTGCAATGGCTGGATTCCTCCTGGACTCCTAAACTGAAAGGTAATTTTTCTCACATTTGCCATAAAGTCTTGAATTTGACCTCTGAACTCTGCATGGCTACTCGTAGAGTCAATCAGATGGGAAAGTTACACCAGTGACTCAATCTTCCACTGTGGCTAGTGCAAGGTCCTGACAATCTCTGTATAAGGTAACTCGCAGGCAAACAGCAGACCACTTTGGTAGCGACACTGGAATTGTGTTCATTTAGAAAGCCGACGCTGAATTTGCACTGCTGCTCGGTACTTAGAATCTAATTTGTTTTCATTTATCTGAAATGATCTGTCTCTGCACGCTATCTTTACTGATGTGAAGATACGCATGCTTTCTATTCACTGTATTTAACACAGGAGATTCTCTCTCATTAGTGGCTGTTTTTCCTAACACAGGTTAGGAAAAAAATGGCAAATATTCAGAACAATGTTGTTTTCATCTAACTTGGACTGTATCACGATGGAATACCTACCTGCTCATATTTAAAATTTAAAGTCCCACATCAATGAAAGTTTTTAGTCTGAAATTCGTTCCATGCTAATTCAGCTATCTCACACTATCCTGTGCATAGTGAAATGTGTACCATCCCACTGAATCTCAAATACATGCTTATAATTTGAATGGAAATGGGCTAAATGGTTTTACAGTGACTGTAGTTCTGCAAAGACAAGTCCTCTGTGTGAAGGATGTGAGATGCTTTTTACCTATTTTTCCAGATGGCAAGGGGAAAAACATTCAGCAGCCACACATGAAGGTATCGTGTCTGCACCTTCAGTTCTGTTTATTAACATTTTTAACTTTCACCTTTCAGTAAAAAATTACATGGGTTTTTACATGAGAAATCCTACATAATATGTTTGTAATAAATTTGAGACAGATCACTATTTGCAATCTGTTTAAACAAAATCTAATGCGAACAAACTTCAGCTTGGCTGACCTTCAAGCATCACTTTAAAATAACCGTTGAGTTAGAAACACCATTATTCATAAAAATAACAACAGCAGGGTAATAGAAATGGCGTGCCTGGTAGAACTTGTGGTATCATTATCACATCTAATTCTGAAATCAGGACTTAGACATTAAAAATAAGGAGATTTGTTTAGAAATCTGAGTATTTAAAGCCAAAAAGCTCCACGGTCCATGTTTGTCTTTCAGTTCCAATTGCAAGCTTTCCATCACCAAGAGGACTGGAAATTCATTTTCTTTGAAGAAAAGCCAGGATTCTCTTGGTCCTAGGACCTGGGGCTTCAAATAAAAAAGAAAACATTACAGTAATCATGGTATAGCCAGGAAAGCTGGCAGCCTCCTGACATCACAAAATGGTTACATTGGCTTGTTTAATCTAGAATACAATTTCCTAACCTGGCCTTCACACGGCCAAAGAGTTTGTTGAGTGCAGTGAAGCCCCAAGAAGGGATCTGGTTGTCAAGAAGAGCAACAAGCACACACACAGCCTCACGTCAAGGCCTTCTGCTGCCATCTTCACTTCCATATGGAACACGTTAGAGAGCCCAAATGACTAAAGCAGGCAAGAGGAACAAAAAGAGAATAACAATGACTTTCACGTGTCCCATAAATATACCTTGGCAATGAATCCATTCACAAGCACAGCAGACTAGACAATTAGGGGCAAATTTTCAAACGTGTTCTCTTAACTTTCAATGCAATATTGCATGCTTGGCTTTCATAGGAAAATTTTTGGCCTGTGTAAAACTCCTGTTTTTGAGTTGAGTTGCATGTGAAAGCTGGCATGGAACCATCCCTTGTGTAATTTCAGAGGCTGTGAAGAGGGGCCTTTGAAAACTGAACCTGCTAGTTACCATTCTAATGCAGAGATAAAATATTTTTTCTTTCCCTTGATCTTGCAGGGTTTTCACAAGCTTCAAATGAAAATAAGTGTTAACTCCTCTAAGTAATTTTCACAAGATGTCTCTGGTAAATTACCCGCAAGATGTAAGTAGTTTCATCTGATAGCTAGAGACCCTTAAAGTGTCTATTAGAAAACTATACTGATGAAAGACTTTCTTATTGATTGCAATCATTATTAGCTCAACTGGCCTGAGACAGAGAATAAATATGCCTTATATCTCTTGAGAAAACAAGTTTCACAATTATACAGATTTTATTAGACAAACAAGATAAAAAAGCATATATGGTCAGCTCCTGTTTGGAGGGGCCTGTCCAGCTTGGAATCATTACGAGAGCTAACAGCAGCTCTCTGCTCTGTATGATTCATCTGTCCCTATAGATAGCCCTATATATCACTTGCAGAGTGTGCTGATTAGAAGGGATGTTACTAGGACCCAGAGGCCTAAATTGCTGTTTGATACTGCATTAACATTTCACATTTATTAACTCAACATACAAACTATTGATCTGAAAATAAAATTAGTGGTTGCTCTGGCATAGTAGTGAAGAATAGCTCTTTGTAATGGAAGAAATTCTCATTCTTGATTGCATAACAGTAACCATTAAATTTCCTTATTATAAAGGTGTCTAATTAGCAAAGATTTTCATTTTTTCCCTATACCACAGGGGGCCAATCACTATTCTGAGCACATATCACTTAGGTGCATAAAAATTTGCATTGTGCTGTTGGTTTTTCTTTTGAGAGAATGCCTGGGAGTATAACAGAATATAGATATGGCACAAGTATTTTCTACATAAAATTGCAATTGAGTTCTGCAGAAAATGTGCAGGAAGGAAAGGTATTTGAAGGTTCCATTTCCTCTCCATCTCCTTGTTCTTCACCACTCTCAACTCTGAAAACTTTGCAATGAATATTGTTACCACAAAAAGAATATGGCTTTGTTGTTTGTTGTAAAATTTCCCTGCAAAGCAAATAGAGTTTTTTAATAGGGCTCTGCTTCTTTTGAACGTCCTCTTGCCTCACTTAGAGTACAGCTGCCATTTAAAACCATATCTTGCACTTCAAGGATGCCCGAGTCAGTTTACTTCAGTTCTCTCTCTGCCGTGTAGTCCAGTGCTGTGAAACAGAAATGAAGAATTAGAAATATATTGGTATGCAAAAACACTGAATGAGTGACTTTGATGTTTGCTTCCTGAATACTTGTGCTGTGTATGTGTTTATGCTATAACTACAAGGCTTGTCAGGCTAATCCTTATGGCTGTCTTGTTGATCTGATTCTGAGAGACCACTATCAGCATCTTACCATTCAGTTGTGCTTAGGCCAGCAGGTTCAGTAAGTGCAGCAGATGCACTGAAATGTGAGCAGACTGTTTTGAAACATAATCATGCAGTGTTCTTTCAGGGATCCTGCACCGAAGTTAGAATTATCTCAAGTGATGTTCTCCAAGTTCACGTGACATGCCCACATGCACATGGCCAATCTCTGTATGTTGAGGAGTGATAGGAAATAGTCATTTCCTGGGTGGGTCCTATACATTTTCATCTGAGTGCAAATCAGTGTCCATCCTCAGATGAGAGTTTTTGTGACGTGTAGACAGCACATATAGCACCTGCGATTCAAAAGGATGGTACCATTTGGGGTAGTAGGATGGGTTTTTTGTTTTCTCCAAGTAATATACACCTTTCTACCTTTATAGCTGTACTAAATTTTTTTATAAGAAACAAGATTAAATTCTATGCTTATATGAGGATGGGATATGGATTGTTGTTAGAAGATACGAGTTTTTGCTCTGTATTCAAAGTAGCTCAATGGTCTTTATGGAATGGCTGAATAGAATGAAACAGCATCGATAGGACACAAGCACAAATTCCTAATTATTTTGAGGGAACAGAAGGAGGAAGAGTAGAGAGGAAAAAATGGTTTGCAAAGGCTAAAATAGATGCATAAAGCCACAATCCTGCTAGTTAGTCCCTGAGACTATATTGATTTCAAGTGAGAGTTCAGCACTATTTGAAACTAGAGAAAAAAAAACCCAAAACTGAAAGTCATCATGATTAAATATTTCCTTTCCCAACTAGAACTGCTATTTTGATTACAACACCCAGATACTCAGGACTGTGTTTAAAACTGGGTTTCAGCTCCTTACAAGAAGCCTCTGAATCATCTCTTGCTACTTGTGTATTTCTTACCGTTTCTAGCCTCTGTTTGGAGAGCTGTGGAAATGCAAGTTTTTTCTCCATCTTTTTATGTAGCAAACCCATACCCGAAATGAAGAAAGGGTCAAACTGGTGGTTAGATATATTGTCTTTCATTCCAAGGCTTCTTATAAAAGTGCAGCTAAGACAGCTGTGGTGGAATCAGACCGCCAAGAACGCCTTCTAACACAAGGGTATACCCAACTGGTTTATATAACCTTAATTCAAGCAGCACAACTAATGATAATGATATGCTACAGTATTATTATGCCAGGAATGTATGAAATCAAGAGAGAACATTTCATTTTAAACTTTGCTGATTTTTCACATTTGCTTAACATTTTCTCTAATGATTTCTTGCACTGTTTTTATGCCACCTCAGATAAAATGCCATCATACATGATATTTGCACCATTAGGCACAAAGTAAGCGTTAGTTATGATTAGAGGCAATGCTGTGAAGCATTAAAAAATGTAAAGGAAATGGTTTTCAAGCAGACTCGCAAAGACTTTAAAGCTTGAGTGTCATTTGCTTTCACTGTGCCAGCTGGGTGATGTTCTGCATTTCAACAAAGCTGGCTACCATTTCCAAACAGATCCATACAAGGTTTTCTTCGTTCATATTTGAGTGAGAGGTCCAGTAAAAATTACATTCACACACACACATACACAGCAGAAATCCAATGAACCTATCTAGAGGGAATTAAGTGAAACAAAACATAATAATTACAATTAATCATCAGTGAACACGATCATAATGACATCCTTTTCAAGAAAAGGAAACCATTTTCTGTCATAAGCTGGATCTTGTCAAACAACACCTCTAATATTTGGTTTTTATTAAGACTCTTGTCTTTGTGGAGCATAACAGTGATTTTGACTTACTGCATAGATAAGGGGTGAATAATGTAATTAGATTGAATTAATAAAACTCATGCTTTTGCACTATTCACATGTCAGTATGGGAATTTTTCCCAGCTATTTGCTAATGCTGGAATCTAATGGAGTACAGTTGCATGGGATTAAGCCTCTACAATTATTCTGTTCATCCTCTGGCTTGTGAAGAAGAAAGAACAAGACTAATTTTGAGCTGTGTGAACTGTTCTTTCAGCATTTGGCTACGTCAATTAGAGTGCAATAAGTAAAACACATGGAAGAAATGCTGGAACAAGCTAAGACCAGCTGAAATCAAGTCTCTTAGTGTACATGTAGCCCAGACCTTTTTGTGTTCTTGTCCCATGTAAATTATTACAATTTTTCTTTGGGTTTGTGTTTTCTTAATTTATTTACCTAGAAAAACTGACCTAAGTTTCAGAATCAGATTTTCTGTGAGGTCAGTGTTTGTAATATTATAGTGACTCTTTTTGAACCATCAGAGACATAAAAGGCATTCAGAGGATTTGTTGGAGTGGATCTTGCTGCCAGCATCTATGCTGGAGTGAATGATATGCGTGATTCCATCTCAGTCCATGAGCATTAACCCAGCAGCACTCATAGATGGAAGACAAAAATATTGCTTGTGTAAAAATCTTTAAGATCCCATATATCCACACTCTCTCTCTAAGAGACGTTTAAGAGACATTTGCCATAACTTCATATTTATTCTTTAATTTTAATGTTGATCATTTCAACAAAAAAAGATTTAACATCCAATTTAGTAGGTAACTTTCAGATTAAAATGATTGGCTGTTCTCAAAATTATGGTGATTTTGTAAGGCAGGAATGAAGTCTTGACTTAGACCTGGGCAAAACAAGTACATCCGTGCCAAAATCTTCTCACAGAACAGCTGAGGTTGGAAGGGATTTCTGGAGTTCATCCAGTCCAAACCCTCTGCTCAAGCAGGGCCACCTACAACCAGTTGCCCAGGACTATGTCCAGATGGCTTTCAAATATCTCCAAGGAGGGGGATGTCACAATGCCCTTGGGCAACCTGTGCAATTGCTCAGACACCCTCACAGTGAAAAAGTGTTTCTGGTTTAGCCAGAACCTCAGATTCCTTTTCTTTCTTTGCTTTCACTGAACACAAGGAAGTGTAGAGCTCATGAGAGCTCATGGGAGCTGTGTCCCTCCGTGCTGCTGAGGGAAGGCTTTATGGAGACAGCTCTTCTTTGTTTCCCTGCAAGTGAGCTCAGATATCCTTCTCTTTCTAACACTTGCCTTCTCTCGACACTGCTACAGACTACCATCACAGTACACATCTTACCAAAAATACCAGTGTGATGCAGCCCCCTTTGCTTTGAGTTTCTTGTCTCAAAAAATAACTAAAAAAAAAAAAAAAGGTTTACTCTGAGAGGAAGGGAAATTTCCCTGGTATACAGCAGGGCCCAAAAGAATGAGGAGAAATATCATCACAGGCAAAGAACTGGAGTAGCTACTTACTTTCAGTAGAGCAGAATATGGCTGTATCGTTCCAGAAAGAATCCACCCCCTCCGCTTCAAAATGAAGCTCAAATGTTGGCCTTCCTCCATTTGCAGTACTATAACACTAGAAAGGGGATTATTTTATTATAATTTTCAAGAAGATATTTTAATCAGCTGCTAATTAACAATGAAATAAATCAGTAAATGCCGGAGTACTTGTAGGGTATTTTAAGTCTCAAAGCTCATAACAGTGAAATAGTGCAGATACTTTAAACTTCCAGGACAGTTCAAATTAATAGAAATCATCAGAACAGGCTACATTTGAAGGAAACTCATTGTTATCAATTATTACTTCAGCTAATTATTACAATTTCAGAAGGGACAATAGTATCAAGTTAACATTTCATGTAATTCTTGTGAATGTCTGCTCTTAAATACCAAAACCTGTCATTCTGCTCCTTCCAAGAAAAGAGAGGTGTCTGAAAAAAGTCACCACAAATCAGTTTAATCATCTGGGACTGAAAACACAAATCTGTCTTCCTCCTAACTTTCTCTATTCCATCGTGTTACCGGTAGGGAAGGGCAGAGTTACTATTACTTAGACCTGTATTTCCACATCTTTATGTGTTTGCATTGCTTGGAAGCAAAAATTAACCATGAATTCTCTGGGTTTGTAATTATCAGGTTTTGGCTGATTACAGCATAACCATAATGCTCTTGTGTTATCAATCCATGTTTTTAAATGTCACCAGATGCTAACATTTTTTGACCCTAAAGGTCTAATCAGGTAGGAAGTGTGGAATAAACAGAGATGGACACCTTTGTATATACAACATATTAGCCTGAGGCTTTTGTCACTCCAATAAGGTATTCAATGACTTGAATCCATATATTGTTTAATGGAATTTGATGCTGTGACATGCTTTTGTCCTTCAATCTGGCATATATTGGTCCTCAACAGCAAAAGCCAAAATGCCCATGTTTTCTATGAGTCGCTGATGGCAAAGGAGCACTGGTTTATCTTCACATTGCTGGAAGCACTGGCCTTTTAAAATTTTTCAAGTCATTAATGTGCTAGTCTTTTAGCAGTGGACTACTGGGAGGAAGGAGGCTGTGGAGGCACCACCCACAGCCTTACCAAGGTAAGGATGACCCATAAACATCAAACCTGAAAGGGCTACTCCGGATTTCAATGCACATTAGGGATTAGGCAGTGGGGTGCTGTTTTACATGTGAATAGGCTGACAGCAGTACAAAGAGAAAGCCAGAGAGCTTGGTGTTAGCCACTTGGTTTTGAAGCACAAATGTAACATCTAAGGGGAAAATATGGACAGTTGCCAGTAGCATGGGTTCAGCTAAGTCACATGGGGGAATTTATTTTTGTGGAAATAAATTCTTACATGTTATGTTATTTGAAACACTGATACTTGAATTACTTGTAAAGTCTTGAAATTTATTTAGTTACTCTAGGCTTATCAGAATTCATTACAAGATATTTCAGTTTGGCCCAGGAAATGTCTTTCCTTTTTTAAGAGAGAAGATAAAAAACATACCAGCCCTTAGTATTCTAAACATGGAATTAGTGTCAGATAAGTGACGGTCAAAATCATCCCCTATCTAAGACTCTGGAATGAGAAGATGTTCTTCAGGCTTTAGGAAGGACACAGCATCCCTTGGCAAATGAATAGCTGTGAGCTGATTTTTTTCCTTCAGAAGAGCTTAGACAAAAGTTGTCATATGCAGAATGAACAGCTGTGCCATATATCTTTCAAATCTACAAAACATTTGTGTTAAATCACAAATGAACCTCTAAGAAATAACTTCAGAAGAGCCTGAATTCATCCCTTTTGGGATATGCAATCTAATCAGCACCAAGGGAAAGGAGGAACGGATTAGAAATAGCAGGCTCTGTTTATTTTTGTCTGGGAATTATGGAATGTACATTTATGGCTTTATTTGAGAGCTCAGAAGTTATAAATATGGTCTATAACTCAGTATTATTGCCTCTGTACTCCCTAAATAACTTACATCACCAAAAGAGCCATTTGGAAAGAGACTGGTCAAAACCAAAACTTCAAACCCAGTCTCAGCTGTGTTTTAGGGAACTGAGACATCTCACCTGGAAACTTTCTGATATGAATCAACTGGTACTGGTCCAGTTCTGAATCATATTTTCTGGTTCAGGTTTAGGTGCCTCTAATGTCCTTCAGTAAAAACGGACTTTAAGAGATTTCTGCTGTCTTAAGAAAAAGTCTCAGAAATAACACTGCAAAACTGAAACTTCACATTAAACTTAGAATATACCAAACCACACGGTGTATTATCAAAGTTGTCCTAATGTAAAAGTTTATTTAATGGAACTATAAGGAATGTGACTGGTTGATAACTATGACTCTCTTAACATTTTGGCTTACCTGCAGAAACCAAGTCTACTGAAAAGGGAATGCGCCTGTTTACTCAGAGATCCCAGTAATTTTGATGGTGAACTCCTAAAGGAATAGGCTGCCTTGACAATGCCATGCTGATGTGCCAGAGGATGGGGCTGGAGGCTGGCATCACTGCCTGTCTGCGCAGATACCTGCAAAGAAATAGCTGTTCTTGAGCCCATATGAGAACAGATCTTCCCAATCCAAACATAGCTTTCCCATTTTCACCTCCCTGCACTTTTTCTCTCTTTTCTACCATTATTTGCAGTCACTCTCCCTCTCTCGTTGCCTATCTTTGTTTCTTTGCCCCTCAGACAGTTCTTTCTGTATTCTTTTTTCTATATTATTTGCTGCTACCACCTTTCTAGATCTGTTCCTAATCCAACCCAAAGTCTGCAATCCTTTCCCAAGGTTGCCCGGATAATTTTGCCCATTTTGCCTCACTGTCATATGGTCCCCTCTGGCAGTGCACTCTCCTGTCTCAGAGGGCAGGGGGAAATAACATCCTCTCCTCTCCCTCTCGTCCTCCACTGCCATTGTCCTCTGAGGAAGCAACAAGTTCATCCCACTAAAGGGGAACCAAGTTAAAGGAGAACTTTTCTTGCCCTGTTTATGAGTGAGTTTTCAGCTGAGTGGAGATAAACATCTTAACCAGGTTTGGCTCCAGAAAATGGGAAAGCAGGCAGGACAGCAAACAGCAGAGGCAAATGTCTATAGTTAATGCCAGAGCTGGGGGTGGATGATGCTCCAGGAGACAAGGAGAGAGGCTGAGACTACAGGGAAACTCATAGCACATCTGCCCCAAGGGCTGCAAGCTCTGTGTCCTCATGCTCTCTCAGCCCTCGGTCAGGCTCTGCCTCTTTCTCCCCTTTCTCTGCCAGCAGAGGCTGAGCCCACTGCTTTCAGACCAGCACATCCCTGCCTTTCCCCTGCCCAGCATGTCACACAGGGACCATGTGGAAGAACAATACCAAGCACGAATTTAAAGAAGAGAAGATCCCTCTGAAGGCGACTTCTGCGCACACAGAGAGTAATTATTTGCATTTTGGTTTGGGAAAATGAATGCACTGTACTGGTCATATGGAGGATCAGGAGAAAGAGCATGTTTCAGATGGCAGTTTGTAACTAGGACCAAGATCACCTATCAAAGAGGTCATGCTAAAATGGCTGATTATTCCTGACCTTGTGAGACTCCTTCCAGTAGCAGTGCTCCTCTTCCCACACAGCTTACCAGTGGAAAGTGTATTATTTTTGTAAGTCTCATGCAAAAAAGTAGCTTTTATTTTGCTTACAGAAAATTAGCCAAGGCTAAAATCGGGCTTAAAATGAAAATTATCCCACAAATTGGATTAGATATACATTTTGCTGACAACTCTTGAATGGTCCTTTTATTTATTTTTTTAAATTATCCAAAGATAATGTTCAGTCCGAGAGTGGCTGAAACAAATGATGGGAAAAGTCTGATCAGATGTTGCTGGCCCACCAATCTCCATGAAACACGAGTCGTCTTTATCACTTTAGAGAGCATTCTGGTGAGACTAACGATTTGACATGGATGCCATTCATCCATGCGCAGGGAGCCAGCACCCGGCCAATGCACCGTATGAATTCCACATAATCCCGCTTCTGTAGGCTTCAGGGGTATATAGGCTTTACCCAGACCACAGAGAGCCAAGAATTTTACCCATGGGAAGTAAAATAAAAACAATTCAAGACAAACTGTGAGGAAAATGTAACTGATAAAGGCTTGCAGGAGCACGTTTGGAGAATGCCCCAAATTCATTGAGCACTGGGGAGTTGAAATGGCAGCACAGGGAAGATCCAGACCACTTAACAAACGTTGGGATTGAGCCTTCAAACAATTACTTGTGTGAGTGATTGCCCACAGAAGTAATTCCATGAAACTCATGTATACATACTTGTAAAAAATGCCCCAAAACTGTTTTTCAGTCACCAAATAGAAGTATGTTCATGCCACCATCCGAGGGCAGCAGACAATGTGTAGATAGTCTGGGTGCGTATTTTTTTGTTTGTTTTGTTTAAAAGATATTTTTAAATGTGATGCTTCCGCAACAGTAGAGGAAATAATAGGAGAGAAGGCAGACTGTAGGAGAGGGTTCATGTTCAGAGAAATCTTTCATATAAATTTGCTGCTAATTGCTTCCTTCTTCTTAAGACACCAAATGATGCCATTGATCATCTGCAAGTGCTGAGGACAGCACAAGGATGGTTAAATGTATCAGTAAAGAAACATTCTTAATGAGACAGAAAGCAGGGTAAATCTTGACCAGCAAATTTTACTACTTTATAATTTAAAGGAATATTGACCTTATCATTAGTTTTACTTCTTTTTTTTTTCCTCAAAATTTGAAGGAAGAATGAAAATCAGGTAATCATAGGGAGCTGAGAGTTGCTGTCATTCATATATTTCAGTGGTCCTTAATATAACAGTTAAAATCCCAGCTAGAAAAGGGATGATTTAGTTTTTCTTCCTGTTTCACAGTATCATGCTGTGAAAGTTTAGTAAGATCATCACATAGCCACAATTTTTAAAAATGTTCATCATAACAAAGACAGATTTACTCCAAAAGTGTTCATGCAAATATTTTAATTCATGTTTTGTCAAGCTGCTTTAAACAGCCAACCCTTGTTGTAAGAATATGCTAATATGTAATTAAACTGCGCTCACGTCATGCCATATGGTACATTTGAAGCATAAAACACTGTTCTATTATTTGGGGAGGGTCATTTGAAAAGGAAAGGGAAAGAAAAAGAGAGAACCCAGGGGAAAAGAGAGTTTATCTGTCCTCCCACACTTTATAAGCCAGCTTTAGCATTAGTCACTGTTATTCTGGATGAGATTTGACAGTTTGGGGGTTAATGGATCTTAATCTTTTAAAGAGGAAAGCATGTGCTGATATGCAACAAAGACCATTGCACAGTGGTGTTTTTTTTCTTTAAATTAGGCATAATTAAGTTTTTAGGGAAAATATTTATCTTTTATATGAAGCCATGAGCAAGTAAACGTGTACACGTGGGGGAATTAAGCTTTGGAGCCAGTGGGAGTTTTGCCATTGGCTTCTGTGGGAGCAGATCCTGGTTCTCTTCCATTTTCCAATCTGACATTAACATGCAAGTCAGGATGAGTGAGACAGAGAGAGATAAAGAGAGAAATGCTGGATTTAGAAAGAGAGTTTGGCAGTTAGGGGTGCTTAATTACATAGTGGCATGTGGGCAGTGTTTTAGCAGGAGTGCAGACGCAGGCAAAAATGATTAATCTCTTGTTTTAATTATACTTGATTGTTTGATTGTGTGGTCATTATTGGAAATGACCTGGTATTTCATTTGGGAACTTCAGAATAGCAGGAAGGTGAGGAGATGCTTTAGTCTAAGGCATTAGCTTCTTACTAGTAGATGTTTGTATTTTAATGTGCTTGACAGGTCACAAGTGAAATGAGTGATGGGCTCAACCTGACCTTTGCCAGATGATCACCTACATTAAAAAAAACCTGCATAATTTATTAAAATCATTCAAATACATTTCTCGGTAGAGCATTCATTGTCTACTTTTCTTTCTAATGATAACAGTCAATGACACTACCATCTTACCCCTGTTGAAAGAGACGCACAAGAAATTGGACAGTGTTTTCAGTTTAGTTCCCAGAAGCAAAGGCCCAGGTCCTCAGAGGTATTTTAGTGTCTAAAAGAAAAATATCTCCACCTTAGTGCTCATCAGGATTTGGATGTAGGTACCCCCAAAATCCAACCTACTTTGAATTTGGTAGGCGCCAGCAGAGGGGCCAAAAACTCAACAGTGTTCTGCTTAGTAATGTGGTGAAAAACAAGCACCTCTTGAAGCAAACACTTCAAGGTGAGACTGTCGCAAGAAGCCTGAGCTGCTATATAGAGAATTTTAGTTTTCAGGGTTGGCAGGCAGTAGGCTGGGTTATTGCACTCAGAAATATGTTTCTGGCCTCATGGGAAGAAACACACTGCGTTAAATTCTGCTGCAGCATGAAAGGGTTGAAAGGCTTCTTTCACATGATGTAACCCCTCAGGAAATCTAACCTGACAAACAAAATAAAAATACTCTCTCCTCTCCTTCATCAACAAGAAAATAACCACCTTGTTAACCAACCGAGAGTGTCATATGCTCTACTTCAGGTCTGCAAAGTACTTGCTTATCTGAAAGCATGTATCAAAACCCATTCCTGTTCTGCAAGGCAAGAAAAGAGGGTGAGCAGCTTAAAACATTTAAAGCTCTCATATCACTTGATAAACCAGTGCTAGTGAGAAACTTGTGAAACTGTTGTTGGCATGAGGCTGCCTTAAGATATTTTCGCATGTGGGATCGACCAAAGGCCCACGAGGACCCAAGGGGGAGGGAGGGAAGTTTAGTTGGTGTCTGTCCATGGCTAGCCCTATTTTTCATACACACCCAGGTTAAACTCTTGACCCCACTGAAATCAAGAATATTTTTCATCTGCTTGAATGGGGCAAGACCTTCACCCATAGACTTTAAGGATAACATGGTCAGCTGTGAAAATTCAGCTAGAAATCCCTGTGTTAAACTCAGAACTTCTGTCTGAAATCTTGATTCAAAGGTTAAAAATAAAAAAGAATTAATTGCATTCTTATTAAAGTTATTCCAAAGGCTGATTAGTCTCACTTTTAAAAGACTGAATCTTACTTCCCATCTTAATGTGTATATCCTAGCTTCTAGATGTTGAATATCAACATGTTTGATAGCCTGAAGAACTCACTTCTATCAAAATACCTATAGAACCTATAAATGGTAGAACCCATCACAATCAAAACAACTCTTAACATTTTCTTTGATAAACTGAGGAGACATAAGTTTACACAGCTTTCAAATTGAAAAAGATTGTTGGCCAGCCATCACAGAAAAATGTTTTTAAATGGAAAAAAGTGAATGGTAAATTTGGATCAGATTTAAATACAGCCATGCCAAAATGCTTTTATTTTAACATGTGTATTAATATAATGGCATTTTATATTTAAATAGGAACCACTACATTGCCCTGATAATGAGATGGCACAAAACTTTTTCATTGTTGAAAGAATTATAGTACTGTTTTAAAAATGTAATAAAATAAAAACAGACAAAAAATTCTAGGACAGTTGCCCATGGAAGACAGAATTTGTAGACTGCTGGCCCATAGAAATAAATGATCCTTTAAAAATAAAAGGCCTTGAATGAGAAGAGAGAATAAAGAGTCTGGCAGGAGGAAGAGGAAGGTGTTCCCTGGACTGGAAAATGTGTCAGAATCCTTGTGTTCCCAAAAAGAGAAAAATAAAGAAATCTTGGTAAGGTCCTTCTCTGCTACTGGAATGGGAGAAGTCAAGAAAAGAAGAGTGTGAGATGAAGTGTGACTAAAGATGCAGGTAGGAGATCTCTAAACAAGAATGAGGTGTTTGAAGCTGACTTGGAGAATGAAAGGAAGACACTGGACAACAGAAGGATGGAAGAATTTGTCCACTGCAGAAGAAGATAATAGCTTTCACTGCAATATTTTAAAAAGAACAGAGAAAAGCAAAAAGGAAAAGGCTATTAGGGCTGAATCCAAAACTAACTACAACAGGAGAGGGTGAAAACAGATAGCTTTAGGAGCTATTAGTAAGAAAGGAAAATTTTAGAATAAGCATTTAAAGACATGGAGCTGTCATAAGAGGGAGGTAAGTTTAGAGAGAGGGAACTTCTGGAGTCAGAGATCATCCACACAGACAGTTATAGCTGAAGGTTCAGGAATGGTACTGTCCCTGAGTATGCTTACATCCTCAGGGAAATGGAAATTGGAAAATAAGAACTGCTCAAAGGACCTAATGAAAGGGCAATAAGAGAAAATGCAGGAAAGATTGGTTCTGTTGAAGTTAGTAAGTTGCAGGGGGAATGGTGGCAAGAAAGAAATCAAGAAGCCTAAGAAATCCCCATTATATGGACAATAAAGATCTTGGATAAGATGGCTTCCATGCAGAAAAGTGGATTTACAGTGTGGGGTGGAGGGGATTAAGAGGACAGAAAAAATGTATGTCATTGGGATCCTAAGGCTAATGATATTTTTGTTGACTCTGCTGTTGCCAACATTTTAGCCAGAAAATCTTTTGCACAGATAAAAGATGTTTAGTTATCCATTCCTCCACCACACACTACTGTTTCACTGTCCAAAATGGAAGTCTATTATGAAAGAAGATCTGAGTAAAAGGACAGAGCCACAAGACATTATTCCTCGTTCTGCCCAGACTTATGGAGAGACCAGGCTCTGTGGAGGTAAGAATAATAATGCTTACTTTTCTTTCAGCATGGTAAAAAGCTTTGAAAGCTTCTAAAAACTGAAATGTATAACTATAAGAAGGAGAAAACGAATCTATTCAGTGATGAACTGGTTTAATTTTCTTATGGATTATGTTACCCATCAATCTCATCTGAACATGACCTACCAATATGGAATAAGTGAATTACAGCAGGTAAGGATATTCTCAATGTTCTCTATAAATGTGTGATGTTCACAAATTAATAGATAGATCTATAGACAATATACTTATTCAATATGAACAATACAAATATTTTTATTTGGACATAACTTGAAGTAATAAACCTTAGAGATTTATTAGGAGGGCTGGATGTGTGTGTTTCTCTGCTTCGTTTTTAACAGATTCCCAGCCCATTGTGCTGATTTACCTTCAAAAAAAGCACAGGCAATTATCAAGTATAGCAAAATGGTTGTCAAAAAGAAGTTGTTTCCTTGCTGTAAGTGCTAAAATAGGTCTCTTCCCTGCCTTTTTAACTGTGAAGTGCTATTAATTCACAACAGTCTTATGTGCATGATACAGTCATTTTCATTTATTGTTATCCAAAACAGATTTGGAAGGAGTGAATTAAGTCATCTTGAAAGAAGTCTCATTGCAATGTGATAGGAGTGCAACAGATTTTGATGTTTGTTGCTCTACATATAGTTTTCTTGGTTTGAAGGATATACTTCTAGTGTAGTGTTGTTTGGAAAGTTAGGTCACCGTTTGGGATTTGGATAAACTTTCTGCTTTTGTTTTGTTTTGGTTTGTTCTTCCTTTGCATCTCCATATTTCATCTTGATTTCAGCTTTATACTGAAATGCAGGTGAATTCATACTGAAATGTGGGGTACATGGAAACATGTTGCTCTTAGCAGTCTGTGGAAGGCTAAGGCTGTGTCTTGCTAAACATGAATGGTGAAACATTGCCACTGGCCTCTCTCAATGCGCTGCCTGTTCTCTAAACTTCAAAGAAAGAAGCAATTCCAGTTCTAGAGATTCCTTACTTCAGATCTTATTTAGGGGAAGGGGTCAGATCCTGGTTACTCGAGCACATCTTAAAAAAATGTAAATGGTAAATCTATTCTTGAACACTATCAAATTATCTTTGTAAGACAGAAAAAAAAATGTTAGTTATGTGTACTGAGAAGTCAAATTTTGTGTATCTGTCTAGGTGCCTTTATTGAAACTTGTAATGACTCACCACAAATTATTCTCCTGAGTAGCCTGTGTGGGTTTGAGAGCCTGTAGGTCATCCTAAAAGTCCTAACCAATTCAGGAATGCCTTCTGCAAAGGGTTAATAAATGCTTTGTCTAGTCTAGTTTTCAGTTGATTGGGCAATGACAGTCTTACTGCTTCCCCTGAGAGATCTTTTCACGTAACATCAATTCCACAGTAAGTCATTTCTGTTTCTCATTCTGTTGCCCTATAAAACTTTCTGGGGGGCAAGGGAAAAATAATCAAAATGAATGAGTAAGGCCTGCGTCACATTTAATTAAAAATTTTTTTGCCCTTGGAATGAAAAAGGTATGGTGATAACTGGATTCACTGGGGAGTCCTGCCTAAAAAGTGTTGGCATCATATCACCTTATTTCAGTACAGATACAAAATTGAACAAAATGTGCAATTATGTCTTAAAAATGTGGTGCTAGACATCAAATGCATGTAGCTGAAGCAACATATGAACACATGGCATCTTTGCTAAGTAATTTGCTCTTAATTGTCAGCACATTTAGTACTGGCATTTTTAGATACATTTTTGGTTCATTCTCTAACAAATGACTCTACACTAATTGTTTCTCCCAGCAATTTATTGCACAGCTGGGAGACCAAGTTGCAGAATTGCACACACACTATCTTGTATTGAATTCATTTCTTGAAAACGTTTAAAATTCCATGAGGTAGTCAAGAATTATTTTAATTGCAGTGTCTACAATGAAAGTATGGAATTAATTAAATGTCTTGCGGGGCAGGTGAAGTACTGCTTTCAGAACCTATTGCTTAGGAATGTTTCAACAACTGTAATAGTATAAATCAAGATATCTTTTAGTAATGGGGATAACTGTGACATTTCAGATGATCTCTTAAAAGCATATTTTTATTTAAAAGGTGAACATCTGCTAAGGTAGCAAACTCATCTGTATGCTAAAGAATTATCTTTGTGAGGATCTTTCCATTATGAAATACCTGTCATGATTCTCTTGTACAAATCTGTTAGGTCTCACAAATCTTTCTCTCATGTCCCTCCTAAGGGACACTTATCTTTTCTGATGAGAGATGAATGTTCATAATTCAAAAAAAAATGTTTTAATCTTAAGCAGACAAAAGTCTAAAGGCTTACTAAGGAATATTATCTGGAACAGTATAAATGGAGATGGATCTTTAGAAAATGGGATGCCTACTCTATGTTGGATTAGCTTTCAAGAAGTGCTGATGTCACATTATAAGTTGGGAACAAATTGCCAAAAAGTCCTTCTCTCTTAGCTCATGAATCACACTGCTCTGATGTGTCAAATCCCATCAACCCTGATCAGTCAAATCAACTGACATCAGTTTGACTAAACACATATTTAGTGAATGCTTTCTTTTTTTTTTTTTCCATAGGCGAATGATCTCATAGCTCTCCAGCTTTACACTGGAAGAAAGACCTTGAGACATCCAGGAAAGAGTGGTTGTAGGAATTTGGTTTGTATATTAAGTCTGAAGTGAGCAAATTCCTGCCAAATTTTTCAGGGCTTCATTTTTTAAAGAATTATTTTAACAACCCTTTGCTATTGTAAAATTTTTTAGAATTGGAACTACTCCATGCTTTTAGTAGTCCGTGAAATATAAGTACCATGCATTACTGCAGAGGCTTAACATCATTTGTACACCTTTTAATGCAGTGAGCTCCTTGAAATACTGGCCTCATTTAGAAGACCTATCTTGCAAGCTGTAATTTTTCTGAAATAGTTAAGCACAAGGACTTGGCCATAACAGGATAAATTCACCTGGTCGTCTTTGATCTTGGCTGATAAGAAGACCCAGACCCATGAAATGCTTGGACTGGAAAACCCAGCTACTGCTGGCACAAGCCAAGGCCTGAGGCCAGACCTACAGCAAATGCAAGGTCACAGAAGGTGAAGTTGGAAAGCTCCAAATGGCTTCACAGCAATGACTGAGATGATGGGTGGGGAAAAGAGGGTGGACAACCCGTCGTTGAAGGGACTCTGGTTATGGGGAACGTCATAAAACAGATCTGCAAGGAGGTTAAGTCCCACAGTCCCATAAAAAGAGAAACTGGTTTGTTGGGAGATTTGGGGGGGTTGGATTTTTGGGACAATGCCATATATACACATGCACCTAAATTCTGTGTGCAGTTTCCAGGACAGTGCATGCATGCAGAAAGTGGATATGCGAAAAACACAGCAAATCAATTATTTGCATATGCAATCTTCAATTGTGTGCACATTGAGACTAAAAATGTGTGCAAATTCTGCTTTTTTAAAATTCTGTATCACGTTCACTTATATAAAACTTTAAAAAATCTTGCTGTAATCATTTAATTGTACTCTTTTGAGATATTTGCAACTCTCTGAGTATACTATTTCCTGCCTTTTTCATCACTTACGGAAATGATTAGCTGGTATATTTCTACATTTTGTTTCAGTTTGACTCTTTTCTCTGTGTATTCTCTTTTTCACACAGGACAAAAACATCCCTTTTGATTTTAGCTATGAAAGGGAGGAGAGCATTGCAATCTAATAGAATAAATGCACCCCAAGCTAAATTGGCACAGCTCTGTCAGTGTTACTGAGTGGTGTCTGCTTAACCTCGAGTTGAATTTCTATTGATTTCAATTGAAGAAGGGCTAAGGTCCTTAATGAAAAAGGAGTAGAACCAAATAGTTCTGAGCTGAACAGTTTTGGGGTTTTTTTTTTTTGTCTCATAAATTTGCAGGCTGCAATCCTAAATCGTGTAGATTACTTATCAGACTGTATTATCTGCTGATGTTCAGCCTCTGTTAGCTAAATCAACACCTCTGAATGGCAAGACTGCAACTTTCTATAAATCACAGTTTAGTTAAGACAGCCTGTCTGTGACCTGCATGCTACAGGGACGGGCGCAACACCCGAGTAAGTGGAAGGGGAAATGGAAGGGCTGGGCAACCCCAAGATGGTGACGGCATCCTACGACAGACCACACATTACTAGAGAAGGACTAAATAACCTTTGCTTCCACAGTATTGCTGTTCTGTACCAGCAGAGAAGCCAAAACACCTGATAGCATTTTCAGTATAAGAGAGATTTTTTTTAATTACTTCAACTGACAGAAGGAAGGATTTGCTGCTCTCATAAAAATTCAATTTTTTTCCAGCCATATCAGCTGGTCCAGTAAAAGACATAATCTGTTTCTGCGTAACTTACCTATCTTAACCTCAGGCCAGCTCTGCTACCTTAATTAATAAAGGCAGTGTTGTAGTTGGCAAGTAGTGGCAAGTTCCTTATTGGTTCAGTTCATCTCAGCAGGCAATCGGTGATAGCCAGCCTTATCACCTGCAAACTTAGTGTCTGCACTGAAGACCTTCACTTTCCAAGCATGCTGTCAGGAAAAAAACCCACAATTTACACACCTGCCAGATTGAAATGGGGAATATGATAATTAAGGGGGGTCATTACAGGGAGCTGAAGGGGGGCAAAACATAGCAAAATAGTTCTGCCCCTTGACAAAAAACTGTGATTGCATGTGAGTGGTCACGCTAGGGCTGCCGTAGGAGAGGACCAGCTTTTGTGTTCCCTTTGGCTACACGTTCTGGAACAGCCTGAGAGGTGCTGTCCACAGCCCTTTTGCTGTGAGTGAGTCATGTTTTGCCCCAAGAGGTTTTTGGGCTCCTTTTTCAAGCCGCTCTTCCTTAGGTTGCCACCAAGATTAGCTCCTCTGTAGCCACAAACAGTGGTGGCGGGAGCTGGAGACAGCTCCTGCTCATCCAGCGGGACCGTGCAGCCCTTCCTCTCCTCACCACCAAAACTCAGGCAACTCCAGCCCAGCTAAAGAAGCTGCAGTTACAGTAGAGCCAGGACTCAATCCAGAGACCCTTATTAAATGTATTTTCTTCTGGAAATTAGAGTACAGTAGCTGGTATTTTAGTTAACCTTTGCAATGACATATTTATTCTGGTGTACCCAATAATTTCTTATTGCAAAGTTTTTTCCACATGGAAATTTTAGACAATTCTATTTCCAGAAAGGGACTTGAAAGGATTTTGTTCCCACTTCTCTGTAGAAGTGTGATTATATTTGTAACAATTAAAAATGCGTTTCCCCTTGGGGAAATGTCAGTGGTAATTATGACACTGATGATTCAGAGAACATTTCTTGCTACAACTGGCTCTTGATAAATTGCTAGTACTTGTTTGACGCTTTCAGTTCTCCTGTTTGATTAAATAATCATCAGGAAAATATTCACATCACATCACCACTTCATAGTCATGCGTCGGTCTCCTTTCACAATGAAGTACATCACTCTTGCTGTTAAAAATCACAACTACATCACTATGTGAAAGCCAAAAGAGTCTCCAAGAACTTGTGTGTGATTCATAGTCAGTGTGTCAGTAGTAACTAGATGAGCTATACATCTAAACCCACCTCTGAATGAACACCACCCGGGTGGAAAGCGCAGGGATAAAATGCTTGCCTTACTTTGGCAGCAGTACATACCAATAATGAAACCTTTCATGGAGCTGCTGGTCTTTTCTCCACTCCTGTTCATCGTTTTCTGTGTTTTGTTGTGCATTTGCCTTGCAATTCACGCTGACCATATTTATTATACTCTACACCACTGGGCCAGGGACCAGTCAATAGAAACATTTCCATTGACTTCAGTGGGAGCAGGATGAAACTTTTCATCTCTTCATGAAAATGGATCTTGCTTCTTATCCCTGTAATCCCAAACTCCACATGTCTCACATCTTCATTCCTCTCCTTGAAATCCTGCTCACTCAGCCATTCCTCGGATGATGTCCTCTGCCTTGGCCTTCACTGCAGGCACCATGTGCAAATACTGACACATACCAGTATCTTACAGGCATACCTTGTAGTGGCAAACCACTGTAAACCTTACTGTGTCTTTCCTCTTCCTTTCATTACCAACACAGTTTCCAGTCTTGTCTGAGACCAAAAGACTCTTGGATCACGTTCTCAAAATATATTGGAAAATACCACTACCTTATCCCAAATTTCAATCCTTTTGGTAGCTGACTGCAGCTGAGGTTTTCTCTCTCCTTCTGCCTTATTTTTGAGATGCTAAAGATGCAGTTCTCTCACACAAACATATATGAAATTCTCACATCCCAGACCAAAGCCTGCACAGTTGTTGGGTTTTTCTTTTTGGGTATTCGTTTTCTCAGCAATAGGCCTATTTGCATACTTCATTCAATCTGATGTGCAGTGAAGCGTGTTGGTAGTTTCCACATACTGCAGTTCATTTTCACTACCTAAATAAAGTCCCTTCTACCAATACTAGAACACAATACAACGGTTTCCTTTTTTTTCTTTTTTTTTTTTTTATCCCAATCCCTCCCAGTAAACAAATGTCCTATCCCTTTAGCCTCTGACAAGCAGCAGTCTTTCATGGAGCAATGGATCAACTTTTGAAAAGTGGTTCAGCAGCAGCAATTCTGGGTTATGGCCTTCTTTGAACTCTTGATCCATCATACCTGCTATGCTGTCTAGCCCCTTGACTGATTTTCGAATCGGTCTCTAACTGCACAGAAGCTATGCATTTGGCCAGACAAATCACATGAGCAGATGTGAGGTGACCCAAACAAGGTACATAAATGATGTGTTTGGGATCAGATTCAGTTGCCCGCTGTGCTAGTTGCCACATAGACACTAATTAAAAAGACAATTCTTACTCCAGGAAGCTTCAGCACTGCAATGGAGGAAGGAAACCAACAACTAAGAAGTGGGAACAACAGATGACAAAAGAAGCATAAAACAGTGTTTGGAAACTAAGAGAATTAAAGAATATTAAAGAAACAGCTTTGAAGTTGCAAGATCAAATAACCAAAGTTAAGAAAAGCTGAAAATTAGGATGGTTTCACTCTAGAATGGTTTCACATGTGATTATGTGCTGGTTTTTTCAGCTGAAATATTTTGTCTTTCAGGTAAGAGGTTATCGACCCAAAAAGCAGGTACTTACTATTTTATTTTCTCTGCATTTGTCACTCTATGCTCTCCAGGTGCACTTACTGCATGGCGTTCAAACCTTTGCCATGAAGACAAAATTATTCATGGACTTCAGCATCATATTTCTCATTGCAAGATCCACAGTGTCTATTTTCACAACACCTGCAGAGGCCCATTGTGATAACCTAGCAAAGGTCTCTCACCTATCCAGGTTCTTGGTAGCCCTTCTCATTTTGCCTACAAACAAGCCGCTGGCACTTGCTGAGCTGATGGTAGAAATCCGTCATAGGTATTAGGAAGACCCTGGGGTGGGTCTTGCTAACACCTAGGCTAGATCCCTGCTAATGAGGCAATTGCCCTTTGAAAGCTTGGCTCAGCCTACTGATGAGGCAGGGGAACATTCCCAAGGGGGAACACATTCCTGGCACCAGCACTATAGAAGACTGTAGTCTTCCACTGAAGATGGCTTTGTATCACAGAGGACTGAGCAGTAGAAAGACCTACAAGATGGAAAAACTACCTGGTGTCAACTCCATGCAGGGAGAATCTTCAGGAAATGTATAGCCTTGAAGAAAAATTCAGCCAGAGTCTAAGCGCTAACTCTGAAACTGCAGTTGAAAAAGTGTCTTTGCAAAGCAATCAGGCTCTAAACTCCATATGTGCTTTTCTTTTTTATTGTAAAGTTTCCCAGGTGCCAAGAGTTGCATCTACTATGCCAGAATTGTCATAGGTTAGCAGTTATGAAAAGTTCATCATGTATCTGACTCCTACACTAGAACAGGAACCAGAAACTCTTGTCACATCCTCCAAGAGGTTCAGTCAGGAAAGTGTTGTAGATGCATTTTGCTGTCATCTACAGGATCTGGCTCCACCTAGAATGCCATGGTTAATTTCAAAACTTAGCTGAAAAAGAACTGCATACTTTCATGTGTGTATATATATGTGTGTGTGTATACAGGTGCCTGTGCTTTACTTCCCCAACTCATACTTCTCATGCTAGTGTCCTCATTCCCAGACTGTGCAATGTTCTGGGGTAGAGGGACTTTCTTGTGTCACAGGGAAGAAGTCATGATTCAGTGGGTCAAAGACTGAGAACACAAGATAGAGGATGTCTTTGTAGCCCACTCGGCCTTAAAATACTCCTACAGAGCTCTTGAGAGCCATAATTTTTCCAAAGACTAGCATGATGGCAAGTTTGGGGAGCGTCTCAAAGGGATGGTAAATGGCTCATCCTTGAGTAAAGGCCAGAAATTAATAAAGGCTGCCAGATTTCAAGATAGGGGAGAGATGACCTATGTTTTTCCAAACAAAAGGTCAGCAGACGTTTTTAGCATGGGAAGAACACCATGTTTTTCTCCATATTCCTTCTTAGAAGTGACAGATTATTTTCTGTATAAATATGTGTGTGTATATAAAAATTCACCACGGAGTGTACACCCAGGAGAGAAAATTTCTGTGGTGTTTGGCAAAGTTGGAAGTTACTCAAAGAAGGACCATATCATGGGAAATATCAGGCAACCACAGTAATAGCCAGGGTTATCAGCCTGGCCTCTAACAAAACACATGGCTAGAGACCATCATGCACTGGCAGATTTTCTGTTTCACAAGAGTGAGCACATATTTCAGCAAGGAGCTAGTGAGAAAAAGTAAGTTGGGGAGGGAGGAATATGGAGGTCTCTGCTCCTTAGACAGTATCTGTTACTGCTACCTGCAAGAGAATTTGACCTGTGGGCCAGCAACTTGACTTCCAAGAAGAGAGGAACATTTTTTAATTAAGCTGTGAGCTGGGACAAGGATCTCAGAAGCTGGAGCAAATAATGTGGAATGGTTGGGTTTGCCCATGTGGTGGCCTTCATACCTTTCTCAAATAATTCTATGGCACACAATTGGTTAAAGACCCCTTACAGTAAGTGTGAGTGGGCAGAGAAGACTAACTCAGCTGCCTGTGAGATGTGAGAGCAACCTGAAATTCTGTATAAAAGGTATGCAGAGAAACAAGCTCAACCATTAAGTGAAATGCGAGCAGTTGGTAAGAGGGGCTACACTTGCAAGGAGAGCCACTGTTTTCAGTGGTTTAAGGAGACTAGTTTAAGGAGGCAGGGTTGGCCTGTCAAGGAGATGCTATAGCTGATGGTTGTTGTAAAGTCTGCAGTCAGTTAACTCCTCACAGTTTAGAGGGAAACATGTTTGAGGTTTTATTGGCATATACAGGGATGACAAGACATTGAGTTATGAGTAACGGAATGCTTCTCACTCCATTACTGCAGGCAAGTATTACATTGCCTAAGACTCTCCAGGCTGGACTGCATAATTTCCAGGTAATACCTTACAGAGTTTCCTCAGGTGTGAGTGCCACAAGGTGAACCTAATTACAGCAATCCTTTCTGGTTTAATTTGTCTTTGGGGGGAATCTTTGAGAACTGAAAGTGTTCTTCCTCAACACTTGAAACATGAAAGCTGTGTTTTACTATATCCACCAAAGCCATATATCAGCTTAAAAACAGCTTTTCTGAACTTTTAAGTTCTTATTAAAGCTATTAAAAAAAAAAAAAAAAAAAAATCTTCTCTACACGTAGATGACAATAGGAAAGCTACAAATACTCATTTTGGCATCTGCTGTCAGGGACGTGTGGTATACGTTCATATGCACACACAGCAGCCTTGAATAAGTAACATCTGTAATGTAGTATTTATTCCAATTAATGAAGAGAAAGGCATTACATCTCCTGAGCCCTTGAATGCTGTTCTGCAATTATGTCACAACTGATCTTTATGTTTCAGCTGATTATTTATCTCATTTCCTCATGATTGTCTTAAGTTGGCTCCTTTATAAATTAGGTCTTGCTATCAACAATAATCATTAATTATCTTTACAGAAGGCTTGTGTCTGCAGAGGGAGATGTTGCACTAACAAGTTCTGTTTTATCCAACTTTTAAGTTGTTTGCTGCTACCATTTCTGGACAAGCTCAGGGCATGATCTGGAAGCTAGTGCCTTGATCAATAATACTTCAGAATTTGTTACATGTAATGCTGAGGTTTGCAGACAGGCTATTAAACGCAAACCATTTAAAATGCAAACGTTGTCAGAAACAAGAAGAAAGTTGCCCTAGACCCAACAATTTGGACTACAAACTCAATGCCTTTTCAAGGGAGATGAATGAATATTGCGCAGAACTGAACCCGATTAGGATGAAAAAATCATGACTAAATTCTAAAGTATGTATCTACTGAGAATAGTGTAAGAGCGGTTGCAAGGCACGTACTTCCTCATTGCAATCTCAAAAATCCTGCCTCAAGCATCTGACAGAACAGAGTAGTTTCGTATTGTGTGCTTTGCTACAAATAGAGTTTGCATACCAAGGCCACAGCAAAAAAGGTAGCAGGAGCTCCAGAAGCACCCCAGGTCCCTGCAGCAAATCCAGAAGCTAGCATCGGGCACCAGGACTCCCTCTCCAAGAGCAGAAAGGAGCAGGCACAAGCACGGAGAGGCATCCAGTGGAGTTGGCATCCTGGGACGGGGCTGCTGTGCAGTTGTGTCTCCCCATTGGGGGCCATCTGAGTCACACCATATACCCTTCCTGCCTGCACATGAGGGTGTTCTTTACCAAAAAAAAAAAAAAAAAAAAAAAAAAAAAAAAAAAGTCAGTTGCATACAGCCTAGTCTCTTGAGCTGTTTGGGGTCCCTGGTTCCTAGTCCTTGTTCCCTTGATCCTCTTTGCATTAGTGATTGGAGTCTGACAGCAGCTGAATAAAATGTTTCTAGGGTTAGGCAATTGCTGAAGGGATCTTCTTTGGGGGATAGGTATCTTGGTGCTGCTAGACTTAAGCCTGAGATACCTTTACTGGCCTATAGGCAAGCCTAATATGAGGGACAGAAGGGATTTTGAAATTATACGACTGGAAATACTACAACACGAGAGAGAAGCAGTATATACTCTCACCTGCAATATTTGTGTCACTGCAAAGAAGACAGCAGAGGGAGGAAAGCTAGTCAACAATTAGAAGTATGGAAAAGTTTAGATTTTTGAAGTGAAGAAGATAAATGCAAGGAGAATTGGATGTGCTACACAAAGCAGCAGAAAGAAGACCCACGCAAAAACCGCTCTTTAAAAGAAATAAATTCTGTTTAGCAGAACCTACCTCCTTGCTGAAATGATTGTCTCATTAAGTCATCAGTCTGCGTGGTAAAGCCAAATCACATGAATGTTAACAGACTAACAGACTAAACAAAACTATCTGTGACAAAATAAAGGATAACTAAACCACCGCAACTTTAATGGGAGAGACAAATTCAAAGTTGCAAAGGTATTTGAAACACAGCAGAAAGCGTGGTTTCTTAATCCAAGTATCTAATAAGTGCCGAAAGAATGAAATGTACAATTGAAAACACATGCCCAAACTGAATATGAGACTGCAAGGGGAAGCATGGTGTAGAGACCAGCTTTGTTTGCCATAACCCTGGAGAGAATTGACACAATGCAAAGGTGTTGGCACTGGTCTCTGATAGCAAAACACAGCTGGATGATGAATATCAGTTAATGAAACAAAGGTTTTACTAAGTCTTTTACTTAAATCTACGCTAGTATATTATTCTATAGCAGGTTGGCTTCTGATACTCGAAAGAAACAGATAAAAAGTGAATTCCAAGTAGACAGTGGACCTGAATACAACATAATCACAGCAAGTGCCGTGACCAAGATTAAAATTCAAAGCTCTGCACACTTCAAATAGCAAGATCAAAATGAGTCCATTTGGCAAAGCTGTTCTGGTCTGTCTGCTAACAGACAGAAGAGTTTGAAATAGTGGAATAAAAAGTCCCAAGTGTGCTTGATTGAAGAGCAGCCTGCAAATGCAGATGATCAAATCAAGTAGATAACCTATCTATGGAATTGAATTCTAGACTTCCTTTCAAAGAATGCCATGGGACATTGAAGAATACGGGATACATTAAAGGCATGTAGCAAATCTTATAATTCTGAGGCAGTTGCAAAGAGCGTGGAAAAAATCAGCATAGCAAAGTTAAAAATAATAGTTGCTCCCAGGCAGAGCCATAGAAAAAGTAATGTAAGATGCAACCAAAAAAAAGAGAATATGGCAACACAACTAATTTTCACCAAAAGTGTTTTTTTTCTTTGTCTGCTTTATTAAGGAAGAATGCTGTTAACAGGATCTACCTCTTTTTTTTAATCATAATATTTTTGGTTGGCAAAGATATCTGCATTTCTAGCAGACTCTGAATGCCTTTTGATTTAATCCAGATTCTGATATAAAAAGTAATGTTATTTGACTGTAACACATATTAAATGGGTTGAAAACCAGATACCTAATAATAGATCAGCAGACGAGACAGTCCTCACCTAAGAGAGAGCTATCACTTCTCCTTCAGCAGTTCTCCTGTAGATGACCACTGCCCATTAATTTTAACAATGTTGGGGGGGGAGGGAGGAACCCTGAAAAAGAATTTCTTTGAACATAAATATACTTTAAGAATATGCCACTTTGACTAAATTACCCAGATCACATGGTAAATGGTGCTACATCTGATCCCACATTTGACTTTATCAGAGGACGTGGATCGGGGCAGCCTGTGGTTGGAAACATTGAAATTTCTGAAGGACTGAGAATCACCAAATGTGAATTCCCAAGGTGATGTGGTAGATCATAAGGGTAATTCAAATAGAGGTAGCAAGCACAAAGAGGTTTTTTTAACTGTGTGTAGCATAAATCCATCATTAGAATACAATCTTCACTTTGGAAAGGATGCAGACAAACTGGAAAAAGATTCAGAAGAGTGCTAGATTCAGATTCAAAAATACAATTTAAGATTTATTTTAATGCATCCATGTACCTTCACTTCTAATTTATCATCACTGAGCATTGCCCTAAAGGCCTCCATAGTGGCACAGAATGACATGAGATGACCGAAAGGTTTGGGGAATGTAAAAGAAGAAAGGGACTCACATGAAGTAGACTGAGATCAACAAATCCCTTAGCTATTGACTAAGAGCTGTGGGGGTGTAGCTATCCTTTGCTAAACCAAATGTTCAGTGTTATTGGCTTTCCAAAGCATGGGCTTAAACAGCATGCAGAGATTAAAAGGTCACAATCAGGTACCTGTCAGGTTGCAAACAGCCAAAAAAAAAACATTGAAGTGACCAATATTATCGTGTTAAAAAAATGAGAATCAATGCACTGTATAGGTAGACAGGTTTGTGAAATCATCCTGGAAGTGTCTACTCTGATAGTCACTACAACTACTGACAGAGGATTAAAGAAACATTTTCAGCATTTGAGAAGGAAACAAGAGGAACAGCTAGATGAACATCCACACAAACCTTCAGAGATCCTTCCATGCTTACAGGTTGCAAAGAGCAGAAAACTTGAGTTGTCCCCTGGACTTTGCTTCTGGTCTGAAGCTGAACTTGTGCTTTGGTGGAATAATGGGACATGTACTAATAGGAGAGTGGCTGTATAAATAGTGTGTCTTGTTCATGGGTGAGGGAGTGGCTGGGAATTAGCTAGAACAGCAGGAGGCTATTAGAGCAATGACTCCAGGGAAGGCAGCTGAAGATACAAACAGGTTCCAGCTGCAAGTATGGTATAATAAACAACAAACTTTGAAGCAATTTAACAAGGAATGTGAAGAAAATGAACGTTTCAGATTCTTCTACAACAGTAGTAGGGTGTCTGGATAATGCAGTCAAGGAACAGGAAGGTCTTATTAGTGAAAAGATATCGTTGGTATCACTAACACCTGGTGGGATGAGTCATGCAAATGAAACACCATGTTCGGATTATAACCTGGATAAGCAGATAGAGTAGGTAAAAGCATTGAGCAGAAGGAGGGAAGACCAACTTAGTAATTACAACTCACAACTGAAAGGTCTCAAAAGCATATGGATCAATGTATTAACTAACAAAGACCAGGGATGCTGACAGAGATGTGTCACAAACCACCAAATCAAACCTGAGAACGGGATGAATTACCTCTTAAACATTTGTCTGCAATATCTATGAATAAAAATAGTAGCATCTGGACAAACTCAGTTCAGCACGTGTGCTACTTTATCTCATGCAGCGTAGCAGTAAACCATAACTGATACTTTCTAAAAATCGCGGATAATTCCCCAACTTGAAAGGCCATGTCCAGCATGGAAAAATGCTAATACTATTTTTTTGGACCTTGTTATGATGAATTAATTTTTAGACTGGAAACTGGTGGGTGGCTGGAGACCGGAAATTACATTGCATATGAGCAATACCGAGCAGTATCTACACGGAGGGCAGCTTCTTAACAGTCCTGGGAGAGAGTCAAATGAAAGCAAATATCCTAAGTAAAAAGATGACCATACGACATGCTGGGGGAACTGTATTAGATAGCAATTAGCTTACATTAAATGTTATAAATTGTGGGAAGTTGACAAAGGAGGCTAAAGACAACAGGAAAAGTCCAGGGGTAATAAGCAGTAAAAGGGGTAAAAAGCAGTAAGAAAAAGTTCTAAAGCATACCAAAAGAAATCCTCTCAACAGCATGGATCTAGTACTATCTGGAAGTGGAAAATCAGTGTTTTAATCTTCATTTGGAAATCAGGGTAATGTAATCTTAACAAAAAAGGAAGATTAAGTACTTTTAATGAGATTATTAACTAAAGAGGGTATTAAGCAATACCTAATGGGATAGAGAAATAATGATAATCAGCGAATTTGCAGAGTCTCTAAAGATGTGACTAAGGAGAACTCTCGTGGTTTTTTGCAAGAAATATTGCAAATTTCAAAAGAGACAATGGTGTGCTTCTACTCAGAAGGGAAGAAGGAAGTGACCCAGTAACTGTGGGCTGATTAGCATGGCACCAAAATAAAAGAAAATAATAGCAAAACTGACTTGGGGTAAATTTAATAAAGAATTCAGAAGAGGGATGTAAGTTGATGTTCAGGGGGCTACAATCCCTTTTTTCTTTTCCTCTAGAAAACATATTCATCTAGGTAACAGGGCAGCCCAGCAGCTACGGTCCACAAATGTGTACAGAGGAATGTGACCTGACAAACAAACAGATTCTAAATATTGTGAAGCAGACTGAGGAACGTGTCCTAGAAGACAGAGGTGGAGAAAAGTAGTGTAGTAGTGGAGAAATGTGTGAACATGCAGTCCCACTGCAGTGCTGTAGAACTGCCTTTGGGCTAGTGCAGTTCTTGGTTGCCTGTACAGGAAATATTAAATCAAAATAAAAAGACAGACTGTTTCTGGAACAAACGTTAAATACCCTCATACTGTGTAGGTAGTTACGGCTTCCATGCTTTGAGAAAGGAGACTGTAAAACTGGAGATGGTGTAAGAGAAAGCTTCACTCAGAGCTCAATAACTGAAGAAAGTGCCTCACGCTGAGAGGTCACACAAATTTCATTTGCTTAGGTTGTCAGAGGGAAGACAGAGAGGTACTTTACTACAGTATGTAAACTTATTTCATTGAAAATAGTGGACAATAAAAGTTCAGTAATTTAGTTGAGGAGAACAGGATAAGTTGTTGAACAATTTTTATTAGAAATAAAGAAAACTGGAGGCTTCTTTTTTTTTTTTTTTGGTCTGGTCTATTATGTTTGCTTTTGTGTTTTTGTGGTGAATCGTGGTTGGTGTGTACTGCCAAGATTGTCCATAGTCTGATATGTCAGGTCACATCAGTCACCTGCTTTGAAAGTCTTTTGCTGTCAAATGCTTCGTATTGGGCTCAGTAAAAAATAACTGGGAGAAATCTAATGGACTGTGATGTATAGAACAGGCTGTGGGTTCTTCTAGAGTTAAACTATAAATTCATAAAACAAAAATTTAACAAGTCTGGGAAATAACTTTGTGGAGACTTACTGAAAAAGCATCAACATGAGGGGATAACAGCAGCTCTTTAATTTCTACTGGTGTGGCAGATTACAACAGACACCAAGTAACATCCCTTGCTGAAGGCGTGGTTATGACAAACTGAAACGACATGCACACAGATGCTCAACTTTACAACTGCTTTTTCAAGGAGAGGCTGTTGTGAGAATTATCCTCCTGCATAAAAAAGTGACTAGGGTTATCAGGATAGATGATTTTGCCCTTGGTGGAGTTATGTACCAATAATATTGTGTTGCCATATCCCCACGAAACCATGCATCATGGTGCAGAAATGTAGCCCTGACTGCCTACCTGGGTATCGAGAAGTTTAAAATCAGACCTTGGAGTATCTTTCTTTTGGCTAAAGAGGGAGGCTTGCACTGAAAACAAAGTACAACATTTGCATTAGATGTAGGAATCGCTTAAGATTCTGAATATGCCAAAATTGCATGATATGATCATCACTTGCTCCAAATCTGAGGTGACTGCCCCTATGTAGTGTAAAGTGTAAAGCACAGTTAGTAGCAGCACCTCTTATTCCTGCATCTGGATCTGGAGATCCCAGACCAAATTCCCACTTTTCCTCTGTGGAGCAGCATTAGAAAATGGAGGTCACGTTGCCCTTTTTCCTTTCTGTCTTGCACTATTAGCTTACAAATGCTTGGGCACAGTCCTTGAGATACAAGTGGATGGCTGGAATACGTTATAATACAAAAATCGGTAGGTGTGTCACAGACATGGGTGTCGTTTGCCCTAATGACATCAAAAGTAGGGAGCTGTAATTAGTGATGCTACTGCCTTTTTTCTTGGAGGACCTGGTGTCATGATCTGAAGTTAGATTAGACTAAATGAGCTAAATAGATGCAGGAGGAACTGCCTCCTTACCAGCAATGCATGATTCAGTTGCTCAGTGCTGCAGTACAGCTCTGTTGTAAAAACCTGACTTTGTGACCCAAATGACACACAGGCTTTCAGGTGGGAAGCTGTGACTGCCAAAGCAGAGGGAGAGGGATATAGGTTCATGCTCTCTCTATGTTCTTGTACCTCGTGAGCCAGCATTAATGGGCAGCAACGCACTGCTTGGGGCTGAGAACGGCTGAGACACTCAGGCTCCTTCACTTGTCCAAATCCACTTTGCTGCTGAACCAGGAACAGGTTAGAAACATCATTTGGAGCAAAAATAACCCCTGTCGACTGGCTCTCCTGCCTCCAGAATAGATCTCAGCCCACATTTCAGCTGGCTGTGAGGGGAGCATAAACATTAACAAAGCTAGGGGTTTCCCCTCTCTTTTTTTTTTTTTTCTTGTATGATTTTCTACTTAATTTGTAGTTGTCAGAGGAGGCGAGTCTGTGCTCCTTTCTAGCTGAAGGCTTAGTAAATCAGACCTTTTGGGTTTGGATTAAATTTTACTTCAGGTCAGGTCATTTGTAGAAAGTGGTTTTGGAACCTATGACTCAGTATCTCCACATTAGAGAAAACTTCTCTTCCTAAAGTACACAGACTTGGGTAAACGTTAGAATAATTGTAGGATAACTCCCAGGAGTGATTCACAGTCTATGGGAGTACAAGGCCACATATTAATTGTGTGGATCTAGTAATAGTACTTGCTTTATTTGCTCTGTGATTCATCTTTGATCCCGCACTGCAATAGCAGTAGGCAAACTTCAAACTTAAGTAGGCAAAAATGCATTTTGGGATGAGATAGGACCTTCAGAATTTGATTCCAGGCAGACAATGTGGAAAGAGTAAAAGTTATTTAACGAAAATTTAGCAAGGAGAGAACTGGGAAAACTGGCTGAACAGACTGCTAGGTCTTTTCTCTTGGATAAGAAATCGAGAGGGCTCATCCCGGTGCAAATTAAGGTCTCTCCATAGAGTGGGGAATTGGCATTTTCAGTCTGTGACTTTTGGTGGCCATGCATGACACACATACAAAGCTAAGCTTCTGGGGACTGGATGTAAAAGATGCTCCTGATGTAACACTGTACTACTGCTCGGGAAGAATGTGACAAAATGACAATATTTTAACGCTGAAAACACAAATGCAGAAGAGCAAATAAAATATTTCAGCATACAAATATCGATCAGAGATGCTTTCCGTAAAAAGTCTGGTGACTGAGTTTCGAGGTGTACCCGAGTAGCAGGGATTGATGGCTCCCGAGGCAGCCTCGAACCGCCTGCCTTCCCCAGAGACGCTCCGTTAGCAGAGGGTTTGAGAAGTCAGCATCGCTTTCCGTTCTGCCAAATTTATTTCCTTATTAATCAAAAAATCTCATCTTCCTCTGGCTTCAGGTGATTTTTTTTTCCTTAAAGCGTTGTACCAATATTCGAGGAAAAAAGAAAAAAAACAACAACAAATCTAGAATTGCGTAAAGGTGAGCTTCCAGTGACAGCTGTCTTTTATTCCCTTTTTTTTTTCCTAGCACGCCCCTTTTGAGGGTTCTTGTCAAGTACGAACTTTCCTCCCGCCTCCCTCTCTTTCCGAGCGACTTCTGATCTCAGAAATGTATTTTATACGTTTGATGGATGAAGCGATCAATTTCTTTTTCGACCGAGCGTTTTTGGTTTGGAATAAATTGGCGGCGCTTTTTCCTCCCTGCCTGTTTGTGTATTTGTTTTGTTTCCTCCTCCCCCAAGGTAAATCTAGACCGCTGTAATGGTATCTATACATACACTGCGTGTCATTTAAATAAGACGTTTTATCAAGCGTCTTTAAATCCGCAGTCAGCCTCATTTAACCTCTAAAATTACGCTTAACGGGCGACCTTCATTAGCCAAATTGGAAGGAACGTGTGGTATGTTTTAAGCAGTGTCGTTTCCACCCCGGTGACCTCCCCCATCCGCAGCGAGAGAGGGATTTGGTGGCGGGGGCTGGGGTAAATGTGGGAGCAGCTACATCCCGGGCACACGCGTGTCCGTGGGCACGGAGCCCCTCCGTACGGTTTGGAAGCAGTTGGTGTCGGGTTTGCGAGGTCCTTCCCCTCCTCCTGCTGGGAGGGATGGAGGGATGGAGGATTCCTGCCTCCCGGCCGCATCATTTATCCGGTACCCTGCGAGCGGGCAGGGCTCGCCGGGAGAGCGCTCGCCGGCCCCGCTCCCGGGTTGCCCGTCCCAGAGGACACCAATTAAAGGCACTAATTGGACAGCGATACATCAAAGTCGGCCGCTGAGACTGGCTCCTCGCAGCTCCGGGGTTCCCGTAGTCAGGCTTTTGTTTTAGGTGCCGGCGTTGCTCCAGGTTCCCGTGTCGGGGGGGGATCAGGGACACGCACCCACGCGTAACGCACCCACACACCCGCACCTGCGGTCCGGCTCGCTCCCCGACACCCTGGCGTTTCCCCATCCCAGCAGTGGGTGAGCCCCACGCTCCCCTTTGAGGTGCGGGAAAACTGCCTTGCTCCCGGCTCCCGGCTCCCGGGGAGGACGTGTCACTGCTGACCCACGCACACTTCCACCCAGGAAACCCACCTCTCCGTGGGTAGCGTGAGCACCCCTTTCTGCGGCCAAAGTCCCAGAGGGTCTTCGGTGGCTCCTGGTCCCCGAGAGTTAGACGGGGCCGGCGGATCCACGCTGCCCACGAGTTCCCGGAGCTCCCACCCGCAGGCTCCCGTGGACAAGGAACGGGGGACAGGCCCTACCCCCTAACACAGCTAGGCTCTCCCTTCGGGCTGCCGGCCCTGTGCCTTGGGGCCAGCCTCTTTGGGGCAGCAGGTGCTTCTCCAACCTCGGCATCATCTCTCGAGTTTGGGCAGGAGCCTGAAACAGCCCTTCCGGGGCCGAGGCGGGGTGGGGAGGAGGATGAAGGCTTCAGGTAAATAGATCTGAGTTTGGAGAAGGTGTGAGGAAGAGGGAGAAGGCGGTTCCGCACCGAGACACTGACCCGGTCTCTTCCCGGCTTTCCATCTCGTCTTCGAGAAACGCACCAATTCTCCCGGTTACCGAATGGCCTGCTTCAACTCTCGGGGAGGTTTCATTAACCCTGAGCTAGTCGGGACCTCGGGCTTTTCCAAGCGCGGCTCTCCCAAGGCGGAGGGAAGAGCCGGCGTTTCCAGGAGAGGAGCTGGGGGGCTCCGCCGGCTTCACCCCGAGCCGGGCGGGCACGGCCCCGCGGATCCCCCGGCCCGGGGGCAGGTCGGCAGCGTGCAAGGCTGGGATGGGGCAAAAGAAGGGCTAGTGATGTGTGTATATACACATATATATGTATATATGTATATATCTAGAACGGGCAGCCAGAGACAGAAAATGACAGCTCTCCCCGCAGCCTGGCTTGGCATCCCCAGGCTGTGCATCAGGGCGGTTTGCCTCTTACTACGTGGTTAAAAGATGTTTTTTTTAACGGGTCCTTTTGAAGGCATCGCTCCCGGGAGCGAAGCACGGCCCCGGGGAGATGGGACTGGGTGCCCCCCGAAGGAGCGGCGCCCGGAGCGGAGGGTTTGGCTGCGGAGCCGGGAGTTTGGCATCGGTCCCTTTCCACCCCACCTGCAGCTCCGCTGCCTTCCCCGGGCCAGGGAGGATGCGCCGGGAGAGCGAGGAGGCGTTTGCTCATTTACTACCCACGGAGGCATTTGTTTTTCATTTTGCAAACGCTTCCCTTTAAGTAATTGTTCCCGTTAAGAGCGTATACCTTTCACTGGGCTGCGCCGCGCTATAAATAATCTCGATGAAGATGCAAGGATATGACTTTCACAAGATTGGACAATTGATTAAATCTGTGACCTGCAATTGCGGATAATCTTGGAAGGCTATTTAAACAGATGAAGGCCTAAATTGTCTTGCTTGTATCTGAATTAATTTCTCATTCATCATCATTATGGAGTGATTGGTTCTATTCAGGCTTTGCAGCCTGCTGGAACGAAACTGGATTTAAATGAGACTGTAACACGATTTAAATGCTCCCCAGCTTTAACGAGGCCAATCGAGCAGCTGCAATAAATACAAATATTTTTCTAAACAGCCTTGTTTTAAATAATTACTTAATACTTTCATGTGATGTTCTTAAGTGGCAATTTCTGAAGTCCCAGGCACTTCTTTGCAGAGAGGGCAGTAGGGAAAATCACTTCGTGTGTTTGCTTTGAGTGTATATGTGCATGCAATACACCGACGGTGATTCTTTAAAATGGGGTTTGTAAATATTAGTGTAAACCTGCGCTAGGTTCTTGATCTTGGGTGCACTCGGTTTAACTATTAAAAAAAAAACCAACAACAAAACAAAAACAAAACAAGCAAACGGTGAATTGGAGGCCAGAGGTTGTGATTTATTTGTTTTCTTGTTTGAAGATCCTGAACTGGTTATCTCTTCCTCTCTCTATTTAAAAAAAAAAAAAAAAAAAAAAAAAATAAAGAAAAAAAAAAAAAAACCTCCCAACAAAGCATCAAAGGTCAACACAAGGTCAAAGGGGAGCGCTCAAGCTTCAGAGAAAACTGCATGTGAAATCAAATCAAAGTCCTATTATCACACAAGGTAAAAAAAAAAAAAAAAAAAAAAAAAAAAAAAAAATTGAGAGAGAAGAAAAAGAACCTTCCAAAGACAGGGACCAATTCGAGGGGGATCTACCCTAATCGGCACTAACCACACACACACTCACACCCCTGGTACCAGCTCCCCCCGGTCAGCCCATCCGCGGGTGCGGAGCGGGGACCCTCCATCCTTACAAAAGGAGCAGCGAGAAGATTTGGAGGGAGCAGGCAACAAAAAAGGGGTTCCGGGGTGAAAGATGCAGCAAAAGGACGCGGAGCTGATTTCCCCCCGCCTTGACACCCACCCAGGAACCTGATGCGCCTAAATGAAGCCATTTGTGTTAATGATATTTCAGCTCATCCTGACGTTGGCTTTACCCCTGGGTGACACTATTGTAAGCGGCAGGACAGCGGGCCTTGGGGTGACATATGGTGGGGGGTGTTTTCAAGGGCTAAACTCAGTAGTAAAATAAAGTAGCCAGGCGAGCAGGAGAATAATAGAAAACAAAAGGTTCCTTCAGATATACAAGCCAAATTCTAAAGGAGCCGCATGCCTTTCGGCAGGTGACGGCAAACGACCTAACAACCGAGCAGAAAATGTGAAATATGGAGAGCCTATTTTCTAATGATTTGGGCGCTGGAGTAAAGAATAGTGCTGCGAAAGCAGATCCGATCCAGTTTAATCATACAACCTTAATAAAAACATATAGCCTGGGACGCCAAAGTAAGCGGCGTTGTCGGTGCTATCTCACTTAATGGTACAGGAGGTGACACATAAAACACAACAAAGATGGGCTGAGAAGAGCCGAAAAGGGCTGAGTGATTTGATAGTAACGGAGCAATTTAATGCGCGAGTTACAGCACTGCTCCCCGGGATCGTTTAGGCTTAACCCGTTCTCTAGAGCTCATCTTCTTCCTCTTCTGGTCCTTTTTTTTATTAGTAGTATTATTATTCAGTTGTTTAAAATGAGCATTATCCCAAACATATGCAGTGCAATCAGCTCGGTCACACTTACAAGAACACGCTTTAATAAGGCAATCAATCAAACCCTAACAAGGCGGAGAAGGCCTTTTGGAGTTGAATTTGGCTGGCTGGGGAGAGGAGCCGATGCGGCACAACCCCGAAGACACCCCCTCGCCCGCTTGGGACACGGGTGGGGAGCGCCCACCGCCCAATCCCGGGGGACAATTCCCCACGGAGCCCCGGCCCGGGCCTCCCCCTAATTCCTGGAAGGGTCCCATCCCCGGCCGGGGGGAGGCAAGGGAAACCTGCCTTCCTGGTGGCAGCGGCTCGGGGACAGAGCAGAGCCCGCTGCCGCCTGGGTGTCCTGCCTCTGCCCCCCACGCCTGCCCGGAGCCGGCGCCACGCGTGGGGACTCGGGTACCCCCACCGGCGGCGAATGCGTTAACGGCACCGTCCCCACGCAGCAAAAGGAAAATTTCATTATGAAGTAATGAGTAATTCCTCCCAGTGAGATGTATTGTTATATCTTCCACTTCAATTTAGGAGCACAGCGGCTCAATTACCTAGAAAATACAGTCAATTAAAGGCTGCTGATTGGACACGAGGACGGATCATCGATCTTGTACTTTCCAATATCGCTCCAGACACCTCATTTTCCCTCCCCTATTAACTGAAAATACTCTTGGCATTACTGCGACCTGCAGCCTATTTACCTGTCGCAGGCAATCTCTGCCCTGTGACCGAGCCAGGGAGAAATTCACAGCCACCCTGCGCCGCAGCAGCCCCCAAGAAGGGGCGGTTGGGGGG
>NW_015090803.1:10177239-10179784 GCF_001431845.1 Calidris pugnax
GGGTGGGGAAGGAGAGTGGAGTGGGGGGAATCTATTTGTGAGTGTCCAAAAAGGGCCATCGGTTTCCATGTCCTCGAGGACATCTCATTCAGAAAGGGCGGAACAATCTGCCCTTAATGATTTAAAGATGGTGACTTTGGATCAGTTTTTAAAAAGCTCTAATAAACAATTTATTTTTTTTTTTCTGATTGGAAAAATATCTCCTGGCACGCACGTGTCTCTTCCCCGCTCTCCATCCGCTGTAGGGAGACGCTGCTATTCACCCCCTGTCCTAAGGACAAGGAGTCTCCGGTGTGACAATAAACCAGAGGCTCCTCAGCAATTTAACACAAAGTAGATAGCGGAGGTGTCAACACGTCTTTGTTCTGTCCAGCGTTTATTTTCCTGCTTGATGAACTGTAGCCATTAGAAACTGCACGAAGGTGGAATTCGTCTTAAGCAACACTTTTACTTAAAAAAAAAAAAAAACACCAAACCAAACACAATAAAAATACGGGTGATATGCTGTTAAAACGTGTGTGTGGTTATTATCCTTGTTATTGTTGTTACTACGTTTTATTCCGACATGGTAACAAATTATAACAGTCTATTCTTTGGGCTATTTTGAAACAGAATTAAATAAACGATTCCAGTTTTGGAAGAAACTACTACCCAGCCCGGTGTTCGTGTGTTTTAAATTTTAAGTTGACAGAAATCCAAGCAAAAGCAATGATGCTACCCCCTTCCGAAATACCTGAAAGAGGAGGCGGGGTGTGTGTGTGCTGTGAAAGGAGGACTCCTCGAGAAGGACCATGGACCAGTGTGAAGGACACATACAAATGCAAAGATTAGGGGTAAAGAAGGAAACATAACACCCAAAGCATGAATTAAATAATTAAAAAAAAGAAGAAGAAAAAAAAAAAAGAAAAAGAAAGAAGACGCAGCAAGGAAAAGTCAAAGAGAGAACTGAAGGCTGAAGTACAAAGGAAGGGAAATCGCCTTTGCTCCAATTTACAGACTGGTGATTGTCTGAAGGAGTTGTGCTCCCTGTCACCTAATCTCTTCCCTTGGCGGCTTGTTAGTGTTTGGCACGGGGTCTCTGCTCACAGAGCATTATACATTCGATATTCAAAAACCCTCCTTACATATACATCACTTGCTAATTTCGTCAGTGTGTGCACGTTTCAGCGACTGATAATAGGACATTGTTATTTAAAGGACAAATAGCTCTGACCCATAAAGAGGCAGGAGCTGGTATTTTTTCCCTTCCAATTCCAGTCTGCCTCTTAAAAATAAAAGTGGGAATGAAAGAGGAGATGAAATGCTGGATTTCTGCTCAAACGAAGGAGGAGGCAAGGGAGAGTAAAGAACGCAATTAAACCACGAAAGTAATGTACAGAATGACAGTTTTTTCTTTATGGTAAAGCATTGTTTTTCTCTACAGAGACAACTGGATAATACTGTTGAGTTGCAATCCAGAAACCTGCCGGGTTTCCTGTTTGCTCGTTGTTTTTATTTTCTGAACACTCTGATAGATTACATCTTTGCTTTCTTCATGCGCACAAGCCATTTCCCTACTAAGATAATGTTTCTTTCAAGTATGTCAGATTTTCCTTCTCCGTCTCTTAGGTTTGTGCATAAGGTTTGTTGCTGCGACCCGCAGAAGCCCCAGCCCTTGGTGAGAAGTCTATCCATGGCAAATAAAGTCCCAGCTTATTTCTGTAGGTACCGAAGTGTATTTCGTTCGGGTTGGTTTTCTTCCTCCTCCGTGTCTAAAATCCTTCTCAGAGATAAACCACCAGTCATTGCTCCTTCTTCTCTTCTTTCCCTTTGGAATGTAAATCCTTTTAAGACTGAGCTATTTTTAGTCTTTTTTTTTTTTTTTCTTTCCGTAGGTGCCCACTTCTGGGGAGAGAACACGATTAAATAAACATGGGCTGTAGGTACATCGACTCGAAGAGAAGCCCCGGGGAAAAGGGCGAGTTTTTAATAACCCTGAGGCGAAGGTTTATCTCGTTAAAGGTACTTCTTCTCGCTGGTCCATGGCAACTGAGGTGGCTTTGCTCAGCACGGAGGGCGTGAAAGTGAGGAAAGAGTCAGTCCTGGTTGTGGCCGAACAGGTAAAGTCTGAGCCGGAGGGTCTCTGCGCCAGCCCGTTGGACTGCCCGCTGTGGCAAGCCAGGCAGGAGCAGGGGTTGCCCCCGGCGCTGCCGAGTCCATGCGTCGGGGCAGGGTAGAGAGAGGGGTGCCTGAAGGCGCACAGCAGTTCTGGTCTCGGGTAGGGATGGGAGAGGACCCTGAAGGTGTCCAGCGGCCTCAGGGGGGTACTGAAGGGGGTGGCGGCAGAGGCCGACGTGGCTCCGATGCCCATGTGGGAGTAGTAGGGCAGGGGCAGGTGGGACGGGAAGGGGTACGGCAAATTGCCGGTGGCCGCCGCGTGGCTCATCATGTAGGTATAAAAGGCCGGGTCGGCCGGGTGAGGCCAGGTCATGGCCAGGCGCTGCCGCTTGTCCTTCATCCTGCGGTTCTGGAACCAAACCTGCGGGGAAAGGGGAGGGAAAGGGGG
>NW_015090803.1:10179794-10181260 GCF_001431845.1 Calidris pugnax
TACGGAGGGATCAGTTAAGCCCCTATAAATCTACAGGGAGAGACCCCGTGGAGCGGCCCTTTTAGGGTGCTCTTTTTCCTTTCCTCTTGCTAGGGCTTGTCCTGCTGACACCCCCCCACACCCCCTCAACCCCCGGCTCCGGGCAAACCCGGCTGCTCTGCCTCCTTGCTGCCGTTTTGCAGCCAGAACCACCTGGGTTTATTGTTGTCGGTTTGTATTTTCGCGTGTAAACGTTTTTGCAACGGCAAAGGAAAGCGAGATCAAAACAAGATCTGCTGCCGCCTTCCTCTGCCCTCCCCCAAGAGCTGAGCCGGGTTTGGATTGGACTGAGAGGAAGATTAAAAATAATCTGCTAGGGAGAGGCCGGATTAGCGGTGCTGGCTGTGGACGGAGCCGTGTCCCCTCTCCCGCATTGCTGCAGGGTGCGGGCAGGGCCAGGAGAGGGGCGGGGGGGGGTGGAGAGAAGAGGGAGGGTTGTGCTGCCGAAGTGCTTTCCCGAGTTTTTAAGCAAGGAAGTTTGGCCTTATAGATTGCTATCATGCTAATTGGAAACATGTCCGAGCTGCGTTGTACCTTGATGGTGGTTTCTGGCAGATTTAGAGCAGCCGCCAGCTCACATCTCCGGGGCCTGGACACGTAGTTCTCCCGGTAAAACTCCTTCTCCAACCGGGCGATCTGCTCGCGGGTGAAGGCGGTTCGGTACCGGCGCATCTGGTCGCTGGCGCTGCAGGCCAACGAGCCCTGGGAGCCCCCGCCGCCTCCGCTGCCCTTGGGGTGGTCCCCCCCGCCGCCGGGGCTACCGGCCAGCCCCTCGGAGCACGGCCCTGCGTGGGGGAGCCCGGAGAGGAGACACAGGCTCGGAGGCAGGCGGACACGGAGGGATGCTCCCTGCCCACCTCCCCGGCGACATCCCTTCTCCCACCATCCCTCCCCATCCGCCTTTTCTCTGCCTGCCCCGAGTGTACTGAGGATGCTGAGGAGACGTCCGAGAGGGCAGGGAGAAAGGGGATGCAGCACCGGTTAAGGATTTGACGGGTGCTTACTCACTCTGGGTTGAAGGCCACCTGTGTCCACCACCCCCAGCCCCCTCCGCCGCCCCCAACACACACACACCGCCCTGAGGGGGTCTGCTCCATGCCCCCCTCGCTGGCTTCCCGCACTGTGAAGCCGAAGGCGGCCGCCGCAGCATCCCCCGACCCTGAGGGGCTCGGAAAGGCAGGTGTGCCCACTGCCTGAGCCTCACCGCCTCCGGCCCAGCAAGGGCCCAGGAGCGGAATAACCGGCAGGCAGGGACCCTGCACCCTCCGGGGGGAGGTCAGGCCTCGGGAACCCTCCGCTCAGCCTCCAAACCCCGGGATGGGATATTTGCAACGAGCCTCTAAGGGAAGAGAGAGGGAAGGCAGCGCTCCCCGCGCTTCCCGGCTTCTTCTTGAAGTGATGGAGAAATGGAGATGGGGGAGAAGTGA
>NW_015090803.1:10181565-10183535 GCF_001431845.1 Calidris pugnax
GGGCTGGAGGCATGGGAAGGAGTTGGGTACCTTTGCTGTGCTGGGACTCGGCGCTCCCCGTGGCGCAGTCCGGGGTGCAGCTCACCTCGATTTCCTCATAGAAATCCGATTCGGGGTGCGAGCTGCTCTGCTGCCCTTTGCTGGAGGGGGGGTCCGGGGCGGGGGGCTGCTGTCCGGCCGAAAGCAGTGCTGCCGCCGCCGAGCGGCTCTCCGGTACCGTCCCTGTCCCTGGCAGCACCTCCACCTCCTCTTCGTCTTCTCCTCCGCCACCACCACCACCTCCTCCTCCTCCTCCTCCTCCTCTCTCCCGGGACGACAAGGGGCCAGGTCTGGGGCTGAGGCAGTTCCGATGGATCATCTTCTCCTGCGGCTCCGGAGCGGGGCTCCCCACTGCTTCGGACAAATTAGGCACCCTCTTGCCAACTAGAGCGCCAAGTTGTGTCCCTTCCAGAAACATCACCATCTCCTTCCTGGTTTCCATTGTGGCTTTGCTTAAGGGAGGGGGGAAAAAAAATCCAGATCTCTTCCCCCCCTCCCTCCCGCTCCCTCCCCAGCCTCGTACGAACCCAGCAACCCTCTCCTGCCAATGCAGAGGAGCAAGCGGTGAGATAGGGTGACCTTGTGATGCGAGCGCTCCACTCCGCTGTGCTGCTCTGGGAGGGATCACCATTGCCCTCTTCTTTCTAAGCTGTCATCCTCAATGGTGCAGTCGTCATTACAGTACCACCGGTGACGCCACACATTGATTGCCAGTGGATAAATAGAAACGTCTGCCATGGGGAAGATGAAAGGAAGAGCCGGAGCTAATGGGCTTAAATGCGTGATGCACCAGGTGTAGGAGCCCGAGATGGAGAGGGAAGTGTGAAAAAGAGATGCATATGGAGCTGAGCTGCAAAGAGGTTGTAACATGCGGAGAGAGTTCCGCGGGGGGAAGCCTCGCCTGACAATTAAATAGCCTCTTGACTGCTTTAAGCCACAACCTTGATGTAGAATTGAGGCGAAGATCCCTAGCCGCATCCTGGAAGTGAGAGGATACGTACTCAAGCCTCTTCCTTTGGATGCATTATTTATTGCTGGTAATCAGCTTCCGCATAACTGCATATATAAGGCTTTAAGAATCATTTGCAAACTTGAGGATAAGGAAATGCGCTGCCGACGCTTGAATGTAGAAATAGCTTTGATTTCTTGTTCTGGTTCAATATTGGTTCCTAGTCGTATAACTGTTATTGCTTTCTATTGACTGAGATTAAAACGCTACTTTAAAATTTGGAAATGCGGTTACATATTTATTGCGTTTTACAGCTGAAAAGATACAACTACTTGACTTTTCGTATCCGTAGTAATTCTGGTATCTGCTGTTTATCGTTTACCCTTATTTCTTCCTCCGCATTTTCCGTTTGTTCCACGGTTTTTGCGCTTTTAAGAGGGCTTTGCGTCTCCTCCCCTTTCTTCTTTTTAACTAATTGTTTTGCATAAATTATTATCTGCTTCCAGGAGGAAAACCTGCAAGAGGAAGATCTGCCAAGAACAATTCAGGCTCGGAGAAGCGCAAGTTATCAAGGCCAGAGCTTATGCAAGCTAGCAGATGTTGTTAAAACAGAAATGACAAGGGCAACCATTTGGACAGCACTTGTCTGAAAATAAGGGACCTTGTACCCTAAATACAGCGGCACACGGAGTCTCCTTGGCGTATTATGATATTTCTAATGAGTGCGGCAAGTATCTCATCGCCAGTTAATATTGACTCACACGTGTAGTGTCAAGTCATTTTCACCGTCTGCCGTAACTAGGTTGTTCTAATTTTTTTTTTTTTTTTTTTTTTTGGAGGGTTATTGGGTTTTGCTTTGTACACAAGTGATGGATTAAAATTTACTGTCCTCTTGAAACCATTTTTAAAGGCTGTTAAGTGGCAGATAGATAAGGCTCGTCTTGCATATGTGCTCATCCCCGTGACAAGTTACAGAATGCAG
>NW_015090803.1:10183570-10190184 GCF_001431845.1 Calidris pugnax
ACCCTAAATACAGCGGCACACGGAGTCTCCTTGGCGTATTATGATATTTCTAATGAGTGCGGCAAGTATCTCATCGCCAGTTAATATTGACTCACACGTGTAGTGTCAAGTCATTTTCACCGTCTGCCGTAACTAGGTTGTTCTATTTTTTTTTTTTTTTTTTTCTCGGGAGCGTTATTGGCTAGTCAGGTTACAGAAAACATTCAGCCAATTACGTTCCCAACCCGGTAAGGAATTTACTGGCATATTTGAGGTGACGTTGCTTCGGTGGGGAGCAGGCAGCGCAATGGGAAACACGCTGGGATTTTCTGCCTGAGCCCCGGGAGCAGGACGGGGGCAGGATGCGGGGGGACAGAAAAACCGACAGACAGACGGGATTCCCGGTCCCCCTGCACGCAGGGGTTAAGATGTGCTCCCAGCAATAAGCATACTGATTTCAGGGGGATAAACGGGGGGGTTTTACAGCTCTGTCGCCACCAATCTCTCTTTCTCCCCGTGTAGACACGCACGCACGTTTCCACGCGCACCCCCATCCCGCGCACCCCACTCTGCGCTGCTTTTCATCACGCGTGTGGTGCGGGCACGGCTCCAAAACTCTACCAATCTCTTGAAAACTCATTGCTAAATTCCCTTTCCCTTCTCTCCCTTGCCAGCCTCTATCTAGACCGCTGCCTGCCCTTCCAGCCCGGGATGAGGACTCGCCGCCCATCCCTGCCGCAGCCGGGCTCTGCTCCGCGGGCGCGGAGCCCTGGGAGCAGGAGCGGGTCCGGCTGCTGGAGGAGAAGGAGGGCGAGTGAATGGGAGGATGGAAGGATGGATGGACCGACGGACAAGGCTCTGCCGCCTGCCCGGTGACCGCTGGCTGCAGGCGGAGGGTCAGCGCTGATCCCGCTGCGCCAAAGAGCGCGGAGCGGTGCGGAGGGGTGCGGTGGGGCCAGGCAAGGCCAGGCGAGGCGGGGACAACCCGGCAGCGCTGTACCCGTGTCGCGCCGGTGCCGCTGCCCACGGCTGGTGGCATGGGCACGGCTGCGCTTTGCTTGGGGGTCGGGGGGGCTGATTTGCCTGGCACCTCCGGGGGGGCTGTGAAGGCTCGGCCTCCTCCGAGGCCCAGGACATCCCAACCCCATGGGGAAAGTTACCTCCAGCCTCCTTCCTAGCTCGGCCAAGTAGCCGTGGCAGAGGAGGCTGGCTGTTGTCTGTGGCAGAAGGAGAGGATTTGCCCATTTCTCCGAGTTTGGGGGCAGCAAGAAGAGGGGTTACTCCTGTCTCTTTCTAAATAAACCAGTAACCGGGAGCTGAATTCAGCATACGAGGGAGCGCTCCCAGAGTGGGCGATGGAGACGACTGCGGGGAAGTTAACGGGAAATCCTGTCTCTGGCAGACTGGAGCCCTGGGGATGGTTCCCGTGGATTATCCTGGCCGATCCCCACAAATGTCATCGTTTTCGTTTACGAGCCGCTGCTGCCTCCTTCCTCACCCCACTCTTAATCCGCTCCTACCGGGATGCCACCCGTCATGTCCCTCGGGTGGGAGGTTTTGTTGAGCCCGGGATGACGGTCATTGCCATGGACAGTCTGTCTCAGCCCGCAGCCACGCAGGCTGCGGTGCACCCACGCGCGGACAGACGCACACCCCCGCACACGCGCAGTTATTTGCCCAGGGTAAACACGCAGAGTTAAAAGGCCCGAGTGGAGTCCAAGGGGAAAAAAAAAAAGAAAAAAAAAAAAAAAGAGAAAAAAAACAGAAAGGCTCAGTTGGACTCGAAGTTTTGGGGTCCATTTAGATTAGATTAGTAAAGACTTTTTTAAATGTCTATTTTTTACATCCCCCGGGAACAGTACGGCCGCGACAGACCCTCCGCACGTCGGCGAGCCGGTGGTGCGGGGTGGCGCGGAGAGGAGCCTCTTCCCGCTCCCCGCCGCGGCGGCGGAGCTTTGCCTCGTCGGGAATGCGGGGTCCGGCGCTCTGCCTTCTGTCTAGTGTTTCCCACAGATCTGTCAAGACCGATTTGGAAGGAGACTCCCTCATTTGGGATTAATTTCCAGGCAGATTGGAAAGTGTATCTCTACGGGGGTTTCTTTCTTTTTTTTTCTTTCTTTTTTTTTTTTTTTTTTTTCCTCCTGCCTGTTCCAGACCGAGATTTAAAACCTATGAAGTCTCGCTCACTCGCTTGGCCACAGCCAGGATGTCATAACTATCCTCAAAACTTTTCAAACTGATTTATTTCTCCGAGGTTACAGCTTTCCTTGCTGATATACGGCCGAGGCGAGACCAGGGCGACAGCGTTCCGAAGGGTAATACACCGATTTCAGTGTCACCGCTGCTGGAAGGTGCCCCGAATACAAAAAGCAAACGAAACACCCCCCTTCCCAAAACAAGGAAACAATAGTGGGGCATTAAAACATTGCTAGAGTGATATGCTCATAAATCAGGCGTTTCCCTTGAAAGTGCTAAGCCTGGAGAAGGATAGGCACATCACACATTTCTTACCCGCGGGGTATTTATTTTCCTTCGCCGGTCAACAGAGTGTCAATAACTTTTGACCGATACTGTCCAATTACGACTGTGAACCCGCGATGCGCCTTCAGTTTCTCTCAAAAAAATCAAGTCTTATAGTATTTTTTAAAAAGGAAGAAAGTTTTGACATATCGCGGAACGATTTAGTGCCGCAAAAACTGATATGCAGGATAAATGGGTGACCAAACCAGAAAGCCTATTTTTACATTTTTAATGGGTAGTGTTAACAATAATGGCGTAATTATCACTGTTTTATTAAGGCTATTTTTAACGACACGGTTAGAGGTGGAAGCTTTGGAGAGAAGAGAATAATAGGCGTATTATTCTGGGGTGTAAAGACAAGGTGGTACGATGACAGCACATAACACGTAAGAGGCGTTGAGGGGAGAGAAGACAGAACCGTGAGGGGGATATGCCCAGGAGAGCATGTAAGGGTATTTACAAGTTCCGATCCAGGACACGTTTCTGCCTCTGGTGCTCTGAATGTGGGATCCCGGCATCTCTCCGGAGGACATCTGTCTCTTCTTGATATTTTTTTTCACTTGTTGGCTGCCCGAAGCACCGCTTCCCTGCCACTGCAGGAGGCTCTGGAAATGTATACCTTGTTAGATCAAAACCTGGGAGAGGTGGGGGGGGGAAAGGGATTCCCAGTCCTAGAACATTCAGGACAAGTTTGCCAGTTGAAACTAGATCTGCTGCTTTATTGATTGCAGTGAGTAAATCGTGCAGGAATTTGGGCTTTCGATTTCAATTGCTATCGCTTCCAGACTCGTCGAGAGCCATAAAACGGCGGCTATCTTTAAATGTTAGAAAGAGCAGTAGAAACACGATCTGCGTGGCAAACTCCCGGATTTGAAAGCAGAAGAGGATTTATAGTACTTATGGTGGGAATTTAATTCGGTGGAAGGCACAGGTAAATGAAAATCGACAAGATTTCCGTGGCTCTCGTGACGAGGCTGATTTCTTTTTTTGCTTTTTTTTTTTTTTTCTCCCAGATTTGATTTTACAAGAATTGAGCTCTCAGTCCCCCCCACGCTGTGCATCTTCGCGAAACCCACCCGCGGGTGATGGCGTAGCCTGAGACCTGGTGCGCCCAAGCATCTCTTACAGAAAACGTTGAGAGGCTTCAGGGGGGGCTTTAGGTGCCCGAAAGAAAAGCCTTAAGTGTAGGGGGGGGAAGGAGGGAGGGTGTAGCATCACCGAGAGAAAACGGCAGGCATCCCAGAGGCGTTTTCACCGCTTTTAGTATTTTGCTCCAGACGTTCAACGACGTCTGTTTCGCTTGTGTTTTCCCCCTGTACACAAACCCGCCCCTTTTATTCCCATTGTATTCCTACCCCTAGACCTCAGCAGCCTCACGGTCTGGAGCTCTCCTAGGCGGGGTGGCGGGGTCGGGCGGGGGGGGGAACCCACTCACGCACCCACCCGAACTCCTCTTCGGGCTCGGTTTGCTGAAAACCCGTGTCCTGCTATTCCCCCCCCCCCGCACATTCTCCCCCGGGCAGGCGGCAGAGCCCCGGGAGAGACCGTTTCCCGGCCCTTCCCGGAAGGAAATGGCTGAAACGAGGGGCGTTTGCGGTGCGGGGTGTCATCCCCGCCGGCTGTAAACAAGCGGCGCACGGTCAGAGCCAGCGGCTGTCTGCGCCCTCTTCCAGCCCTTTGCTTCCCAGCCGCCCCGCCAGCTTTAGGCCTGGTTCTGCCCCAAATCCCGGTGTTTTCTCTGGGCTGAAGATATTCTCACACGGAGCCTTGGGAGGAAGCGCGGAGAGGGGCGTAGCTGTGGTTCAGGGCGCTGGAGTCTGAGCCTAAGATGGGAAAACTAAATCCCCACCTGCTCTGACCAAGGAAAATGGATGCGAAAGTCCCAGTTCATATACTGCATCCTGGGGACCCGAGCGAGGGGGTGAGAAATCCCTACAGAAGGTTCCTTTGGAGATACGGGTGTCCAAGGGGTACAGGATCTGCTGAGGGACCTCTTGCAAATTAGGGAAATGCCAGAAGTGGGTATCTTACTCTGGAGACCCAGTTTTGTGCCTCTTGTAATGAAAGCATGATTTCATCTCTGATTTCAGAGATCAGAGGGTCAGATCAGCCACCTAGGACAGGCACCAAAGGGTCAGATCAGCCACCTAGGACAGGCACCTCAATGGCAATTCTCTCACCCCTTCCCGAGGCTGAGTGTCTGGAGAGAAGCAGCTCCAGATCCAGAAGGCTTGTTCAGCTTTTGTCCATCTCTGCCTCATTCCAACTCTCCACAAAACAAACACACATAAAAACTCAAATATGGACCTGCAAGGCACGTTACAGGAAAATCTTGCCGGGTTTTTACTATCAAATGTTAACCCCTTAATGCCCAGTCCCGCCTTCAAGAAACTTCATCTACAGGTAGCCAAGCTGAGATGGCACCACCATCAGTTATCAGGGTGCATCCTAGCAGCAGATTTGGCTGCCTGGTCTATTTTTGGCTCGACACTTCTGTGCATGGCCCTCAGGGATGAGGATGCATATCCACAGGCTGGGTCTGTGCCATAAAAGCAAAGTTTCTGTCCTGACACGGTAAGCAAGTGCTTCAGCACTGCTGCCTGACTCACAAACACCCGGGTTTGTGTTCTGTCTGCTGGATCCCCAACGCTTGACCACTACCCCTCTGTTCCCCCTTGTCCCCTGGACAATGACAGAGGTGACTGACAGACAAGGTGAGCGTGGAGCAGCAGGGAATGTGCACAGAGCAAAGCCCATGACCCAGATGAACCGTGCTGATGGGGATCCTTCTCCCATGGCCCGTTCTTGCCCTCTGTGCTCTCAGAGCTCAGCTCTGGGCACACCATGCACGTCATGTCTCAGATGACTATTGGGCCTGTGAGATAGTAATCAGGGCAAAAGCAGAGATGTAGGAAACTTTCACAGCAAGTCATGGGCTTCTGCCAGAGAGCACTGAGTTCAGCCTAGGAACAAATAGGAAATTCTGAGTTTGTCTAAAAAAACTTCTATCAGGGCAAATAAAATCTCTGGAAGCAGATTCGTTTATGCTCTTTTTTGGTCGTTTGTTTTTTTCCCCCTACTTGGTTGATGTGTATTTACAAAAAACCCAGAGATTTTGCTGGAACTACTGATTGACTTTTGATCCTATCTACCGCTATGTAGTATCAACAGTTTTTGATACTGTAGATGAGTTTTTTAGTCACTGAGGGCCAGAAACAGTGAAAGGATGAAGTGGGCAAGGAGACAAACCCGAGTTGCCCACTGCTGTAACAGAACTGTGTTAACACCTTTAGGCTTGTCTTTAAGGCCCTCAGGCTTCTCAGACTGAGCTGCACAGGGAGAAATCTGCCTCCCCATTGGTCTCAAAGTTGGCCTGGCCTTGACCATGGTGCTCCCAGACTTAAAAAGAAAATTGCCACCTGTGTGAGTTACCAGCAAGATGGAATTTCTCCCCAGAGCATTGGACACCCAGGTGGTCCCACAGGATGCCCAGGATATGGGGGGGGCTGCTGGCCCATGGGGAAAGGCCCTGCAGCTGCAGTGAGGCTGAGAGACAGATCATCATGTTCCTGTTGGAAATCAGGGGCGTATCGGCATTGCATGGTGACAAAAATCTGGACATGCTCATGCAATTGCCTGTTGTGTTGCCTGAGAATGGGCGTGAGAATAGATAATGTTCGAAGCGAAGCCCAAGTATTGTTAGAAGCAGAGTCCGGGGATTTGCTGTTTCCAAAGGAGGAAATGAGCACATATTGGGAAACCCTGGCAGAGAAAGGCAAGGGCTTGTTCCTCGGGCAGGGCAGCACTGTGCAAAGTATGGGTGACAACACGAAGGCTGCAGAAGGTAGTCATGGCACACAGAGGGGTCAGCTGCTGACTCCAGGGCTTCCCTGCTCTGCTGTCCCATGCCCCACGGCTCTATTTTTCTGTTGGTTTGGACAGCACACCTTTAGTTCTTTGGACACTTGTCTCCCAGGAGCTAATCCCGAAGTCCCGGGCAAGAAGTGGCATGGACAAAGGAGACGAGGAGGGACACCACCCAGGTCCAGGCGTGTGGGGGTCCGGGAGAGGACGTGGTCCCTGCCTTCCCGGGCCAGTTCAGACCTGCTCACTGC
>NW_015090803.1:10190194-10191258 GCF_001431845.1 Calidris pugnax
CCTCCCACCCTCCCGGCCGGCGGTCCCTGGCTGTGATCACCGCAGCCCTACACTAACTGCTGTCTTCTTGCGCCCCCCACTGCTGATGGGCCGCAGAGATGAAAGAAAGGAGCCAAACCAGCCCGCTCGTCCTCACAAATCCTTTTTTTTTTTTTTTTACTTTTTTTTTTTTCTGCTGTAACAGAACTGTGTTAACACCTTTAGGCTTGTCTTTAAGGCCCTCAGGCTTCTCAGACTGAGCTGCACAGGGAGAAATCTGCCTCCCCATTGGTCTCAAAGTTGGCCTGGCCTTGACCATGGTGCTCCCAGACTTAAAAAGAAAATTGCCACCTGTGTGAGTTACCAGCAAGATGGAATTTCTCCCCAGAGCATTGGACACCCAGGTGGTCCCACAGGATGCCCAGGATATGGGGGGGGCTGCTGGCCCATGGGGAAAGGCCCTGCAGCTGCAGTGAGGCTGAGAGACAGATCATCATGTTCCTGTTGGAAATCAGGGGCGTATCGGCATTGCATGGTGACAAAAATCTGGACATGCTCATGCAATTGCCTGTTGTGTTGCCTGAGAATGGGCGTGAGAATAGATAATGTTCGAAGCGAAGCCCAAGTATTGTTAGAAGCAGAGTCCGGGGATTTGCTGTTTCCAAAGGAGGAAATGAGCACATATTGGGAAACCCTGGCAGAGAAAGGCAAGGGCTTGTTCCTCGGGCAGGGCAGCACTGTGCAAAGTATGGGTGACAACACGAAGGCTGCAGAAGGTAGTCATGGCACACAGAGGGGTCAGCTGCTGACTCCAGGGCTTCCCTGCTCTGCTGTCCCATGCCCCACGGCTCTATTTTTCTGTTGGTTTGGACAGCACACCTTTAGTTCTTTGGACACTTGTCTCCCAGGAGCTAATCCCGAAGTCCCGGGCAAGAAGTGGCATGGACAAAGGAGACGAGGAGGGACACCACCCAGGTCCAGGCGTGTGGGGGTCCGGGAGAGGACGTGGTCCCTGCCTTCCCGGGCCAGTTCAGACCTGCTCACTGCCCCCTGCCTCCCTCCCTCCCTCCCTCCCTCCCACCCCT
>NW_015090803.1:10191422-10194941 GCF_001431845.1 Calidris pugnax
CTTTTTTTTTTTTCTCTTGCCAGGGAAGCGTGTGGGAGAAGGAGCAAGGCGGAGGGGCAGCACCTCCGACGGGTCCCGTTCGAGGTACCGTGCAACAGGAGGTTTATCCCCTCGCCTTCCTCCCACCGAGAGGGAAGGAGAGGCACCGGGGCAGCGGGGCTCCCGAAACGGCACCAGCACCGCCCTGCGCCATCCCTCCCCGGGGGCACGGCTCCGCAGCCCGCGGCTAATTCGCTGGTTGTCTCAGAGATGACATCATGCTCCCCGTCATCACCCCTCGAGGTCAAGAACATTTTGCCCAGTCCAACTTAAAACCGGAAACTTCAAAGTGGAAAACACGCCCAGGGAGAGAAAATCGCTCTCGCAGGTAAAACCTGTAGGCGATGAACTCAAACAGGTCCTCCTGGGGCAAAGTCTCTGCACATGGCAGCAGCTTGGCCGGAGCAGGCTGGTCCTCTCTGCCTCTCTCCCAGGGTCTCCAAAAAGGGAGGCCAAGGGTTTAGATGGGCAGAACACGAAAACATCGAAATAAATACCCCTCCGTGCTTTTATCGCCTTCGTCGACTTCTTCTGAGATATAATATGTGCTCCCCGTTTAGATTCGTGGTGTGTGTCATATACCACATCTTATCCTATATGTATATACATATATATGTACACAAACAGGCACATACTTACGGCATGTCTGCATATAGACACGTTCTTCCCGCCCTCGTTCTCCCATTAAAACCCAGTTTCGAAAAATCTGCTCAGATCCGGAAAGACTACATTGATGCGCCAGTACATGCCTCCTACTGTGGGTACATGGCAACCTGTAGGAGTTTTTCATTTCCAGTCCACAAAACTCGTTTTGAATGCTTTTAGTCTCGCTGCCAACCAGCAGGAAAAAAAAAAAAAATTAATAATGAAAGCATGTGGAACACATCCCATGGGCTGCTCTTTTCTCGTTTAGTGCGTGGATACGCCTTTCTTACCGTTTCTTTACGTAGGAAACACGAATGACTTGACCGGATTAGCTTCCTTCTTTGGGCATCACTGTGGTAGGATGGTTCCGCAGGGAAAACTTTGAAATACCTCTATATTTGGGAGTTTCCCCCCCTTCTATAGCTCGTCCCCCAAAAAGATGACCGCGGGATTCATCCCCCACATACATTTTGGGGAGAGAGAACACCAAGAGCCCTAAGGAAGCGGGGGGGCTCCTCCGGGCGCTGGGGGAGATCCGAGCCAAGGAGGGCGAGCTGGCCCGCCGCCCCAGATGCCCACCCCCCCGGCGGGAGCCGCAGGTCGGTCCATAAAGCAGAATAGGCTCCAGCAAGCGGGAGTAGAGGCACTTTTAAAACACGTTTTCACTTTCTTTTTCATGGCAGCAGGTTGATGGGCCCTTGAGACGCATGAAGTCCTCCCCTGCGCAGCTTTACCCCCATCCCGGACCCTCTCCCTGCTCCCATCCACCCCATCGCAAGTGAGCGCTCTGTGAAGAAGGGGGGGAAATAAATTAAATCTGATGGGATTACTCCCGCTTCCCAAATACGTTTCATTTCAGGCACTGCAGTTCTTCAGCAAAAGCCCAGCGTATCCTTCGGAATCGATGTATTTTTTGTGAAAAAATAAAAAAAAAAAAAAAAAAAAAAAAACAAAAAAATGAAAAAAAAAAAAAAAAGGCGTCCCAATTCGGAAAGGAGAAGCGGTATAAAACGTTGTGAAGCGGGAAACGCTTCCTGGCATCCCGGCTGGGTGCGGGAGAGGCGCTGGCAATGGGAGAAAGCTGAGAGCGGGTGCTCCCGAGCATCTCCCGGTGCGTGGAAGGAGCACGCCTTGGGGGGCTGCAGGGGGAGAGGCTGAGGGGTGGGGGGTGGCGGTTTGCCCCCTCACGGGTGGCTGATCACGCGTGGGGTTCGCGCAGGGGAGATGAAACCGCAAATCGGCTCCGACGGAGCAGGAGGGGGTTCCCGGCGGAGCGGGCTGAGCCCCCTGCCCGCCGTGCCCCGCAGGGCACCTTCTCCCGGGGCGGCGGGAGCGGAGCCGCCCGACTTTGCGGGAGATTTTTAATTGCGTGGAGGTTATTATTTCACACGTTCCCCCTGCAGAGACAGCGAGACGGTTCGGATCCTGCCCCCGCCCCCGAAACTGGCGGGGCTGGAGACAAGACAGTGCGATTAACACACACACACACACACACACACACACCCGCCGTGATGGTTTTCCCCCCGGGAGCTGGCACGGAGCGCTCTGGGAAAGCGGCTCCGGCGGGTGAGGTCGGGCTGAAGGCGGCACCTCCGACCCCCCAGACCCTTGGACCCGGCCGGGAGGGAGCGGGCAAGCCCCGGGGCCCGCAGCAGCTCCCCACCGCTGCCCCCCTCGCCCCCGGGCACAGCAAACCCTCTTGAAATGGGGGTGTCATCCTCTGGAAGGGGCCCTCTTGCAAGAGAGGGGAGCAGACCAGCCCCCACGGTGGCCTTGGGATGGGGTAAGGGTGGGAGAAGTCTCTCTCTCTCTCCTCAACCCTTGTCTCCCTCCCACCATACTGTTTCTGGAGCCATTCCCTGCCCCACTCTGACAGCCAGGGGAGGATGTGGCTGGCTGCCCAAGGCTGTATCTTCCCCATTGGGAACCCAAGTACTCCCAGTGTGGTAAAGATAATCACTGATGCTGTAAATATAAAGAATCCTAGGAAGTTCCCGTTCCCCTGAAGCTATGGGAGTACCCCTGGGCAGGCAGCCGGGTTCAACACCCTCCACCTCCCTTCGACAGCTGCATGGCCTGCTTGCCTGGTTGGCCCAGGAGCACTGAGGGTGATGGGCCAGGGCCCAGGCTGTGCAGTTGGCCCCACTGCCAGTTTGCCCAGAGATTGGCCTCCATCACCCCCCAGCTCTGGGTGTAGCAGCAAGAATGACCTCCCTTTCGCTCAAGCCCTTCCCCGGATGCCAAAGACACCAAGCCAGAACTGCTTTGCTTTATATTGCTCAAGAAAGGGCTGGTTTCCAAACTGCTAGTGTGGCTGGAAAGCTTTCTGCCCTCCAGTTGGTGCCCCTCAGCAGAGCATGGAGGGGAGGCACCAAAACCATGTGTCCAAAGTGGCTGCCACGCAGCACAGTGCAAAACAGCCATCATCCCATTTCTTTCTTTTTTTTTTTCATTTTAATGACAATGTCGTTGTGTGTGCTTGTATAAATCCTCAGTGATTTCACAGCTCCCCGTGGTAGTATCACCAGCCTGACTCTTATGATTTCCTCCACGCCTGCAGTTTTAGATTTATAGGTCTCTTACACACTCATTCACAGAAATAAAAAGGGCGGGAGTGGAGAGGACTTGATTTCTGGCTGCTCTCTGAGGTTTCCATGCCAGATTGAGGGCTTTTGAAATGTGGGTTTGTAAACCAACCCCTTCACTGATGGCACCCAGGTTAGGGGGTTAGGCACACACTCACACAAACACATACACAAAGTCATGCCTGAAGAAGGGTTAAAATTTGTTAAAGTGCATGCTGTAAAAAGGGAAAAAAACCCCAGACCCCCAACA
>NW_015090803.1:10195460-10203438 GCF_001431845.1 Calidris pugnax
CCAAAAAACCGAATAGTCTTGAAAGAATCTTTGCATGGCAGATTCATTAATCCCATGTAATAACCACTCTGGTGCCTGCTAGGTCAGAACTCTCCCAGCACTAAGAAATCTGAACTTTGTGTGGATTAGGATGAAATCAAATGGGTATATCAGCATGAAAATCGGACAGTAGAAGAGCAGCTGCTGGGAGGGCCAAAAGGTCTGAGTTACCCAAAGGTTATGGCCCAAACCAGCCATCACCAGCTGAAGGGAAACGCCAATGGTGATAAGGACAGGGAATCAGGAAAGAAGTGTCCTAAACCTGGTAGCTCTTTGAGTAGGGGTGGAATTCTCAACTCATCTCTCTCTATGGGGATGTTACTGCTCTCTCTTTACTCTTCCATAGCTTTGTGTTTTCCAAGTACTTTTCTGCTAATAGTACAACATTTTGAAGGAACCGATCTCTCTGACCCCCGCAGGAAATGTCTCTGCAACAGAGCTCCATGGGGTGAACACCCAAAAAGGCAACAAGTGGGTCTTCCTCAGACCTCTGGCAGATAGATGGAGATCTGCATGTGTCACGGTGAAAGTGAACAGGAGCCAGTTCCTTGTTTCTGAGACAGGAGCGCATGTACAAGTCAAGGATGTTGCAAATGAAAATATGGTGTCTTCCAAGCCCTGCAGGGGGGTGAAAGGCAGCAGCACTACAAGAATGGCAGATGTGCTGCCCATGGACTGTATTTTCCACGCTAGTAGGAGATCCTTCCTAAAGAGCAGTAATCTCCTATTAACACCAAGGAACTGGAGTTGCCTAAGTGCAAGTACCCGCCTTTAGATGCCCTTTGGGTGCATTAAGTAAAGGATTAGCCCTTCCTTCTCTCTCTGCCTCCTGTCTGGAAGGCTTTGCAACTTGTAATAAAAGTGATTCTCATGGTTAGTACATCTCACAGTCAACATACTGGTGGGCATTTGTACTGGGTTAATTGACACCTTCCAGAGGATTTGCATATAAAATGACACCATGGATTTTCAGGTGCCTGCCTACCTACCACACGGCAGAGAAGGCGGATCTGACCTATGAACCAGGCAAGTTCACAGAGTAATTTGTACTTTGTAATCTGTAGAACTTGGGTGATACACCTCAACGTACAGAGCTATGCTTGATGAAGTCTGTGACTGGAGGGTAAAGACTTGTTCGCACATGGAAATGCTTAAGTATGTCCACACAGGACTTGCTGCTCCACCTCATATCCACACCTCATCTCAGACAAACCCAAGTTCCCAGTGGAGATAAGGAAGAACACAGGAACTTGTTCAGAACAAGAATGTTCGCGTTTGGAGGTACTCAGGGAGGACCATTGCATTTTTAACTCAGATCCTGTCTTAATTTGCATGAACTTTTAAGAGTAGACGCTCATTAGCACAGTGCGGTCCTTTCAATAACTTCCTAGTTTGGCTTGAGTGTCTTCTGTTGGTTTGCCCTAAGTTCATCTAATCGAAATGTAATCAAATTAAATTCAACTGGGAGAAAGGGCTCCCTCCCATAAGTCTCCATGTAGATTTCTGACTCAAACCACAATCCAGAGCACTTCTGCACAGAGGTTGGATATAAAGTGTTGAAACGAATTTCTTATGAAATTGAGGAGGCCTTGCCTGAGCAGGGAAGATGTGGTCACCCCCAGTGTGCCTGACAGGCAACTTGAGCAATGATGATGCGCTCAGCTGTACGCTACCACCTCACAGCTGTGACAGCACAACTGATGGACATGGCACCTCTTAGTCCATCGCAATGAAATGGAAAAAAGGTCTATAGAAACCACTGCTGGAACACATTAATTAGTCTCTCCAATTCCTGAGCCCTGACAGCTTTGCTGACAAGGCAGAAGAGATCTCTACCTTCAGCTGCTTCATTCACAGCTACTGTTATTAATTAACCTAACATGATTTCAGTTTAAATTAACACACCAGACACCATGGCTGAGGAGCGGGCAACCCCCTTTTTTTTACAGCTGGAGTGAAAACAGCAGTAACCTCTTCATCTACATCAGCTAAATCCAAGATAAATCATCAATCACATCCCTCAGTGAAATGCTGTGCTATGTGCAGCCTCTGTGAGCTAACCAGAATGGTCTGCATGGGAGAGCTGGAATGTGAGACAGTGTGAGTCGGAAACATTGGGAGAACAAGGCTGCTGGAGCACGTATAACATCAGAGCAGATTTACTCCACGTTGTGTCCTGTTGTGCAAGGTGTTGCAGAGCTGCTCCAAAACATGCGAAATCACATTCCAGCTGTGCCTGAGTCCGTGACATAGGTTTGGGGCAGGACTTCATGACATATTTTAACCATTCGGAGATGGGTATTTTTTATCTCAGAAAACAACGCACTGTTTAGACGTCACTGGAGTGTGGATGATGAATTTAGGAGGAGAGTGGGAGCCAGGAAATCTGGAGTTTTCTTCCTGCCTGACTGCTGGCTCTGTGGCCTTGGGCAAGCCCTAATCTTTGTGACTCCACTTCCCGGCCTATAAACTAGGGGTAATATTAGTTCCTTCATGGTGATGACTGCAGTAGTGATCAGTTAACAGTGTTCCTATGGTTAAAAAAAACCCCAAACCCCAAATCTTTGAATATTATTGCCCATAGTATTTTAAAGAGGAACAATGTCCTTGTTATTCACATTGATATTTGAGGGTAATAAGATAAGAACAACCCACCCCCTTGCCCTGTTCATCAGGATCACTTTACAGTACGCCTCCAAGAGTCTCTCTTTGGAAGAGGGACAAATCCAGTTTGTAATCCAATTCATCTGCTTAAGGACATCCCAGGCCTTCTACAGCTGCTGTGCAACATTTGAAGTGGGAACAATTCAGTTTTCATTAGAGCAGATTTTGGCTGGAAGAAAAAAAATCTATTTTTTTAATGGCAAGCTTCACGTTTCTCTCTTACTCTTCCATTTTGTACCACTTTCTCTTTCCCTGCCCCTTTTTTATCCTGAGGAAACTTCTCCTTTCTCCCTCTCAGGAAATCAAAATGAATCTCCTAAAAGACATGCAGATTGAGTGTCTTTGTTTAAGATTTTCTCATGAAAAAAAGGCTGTTTGCCGTCAGCTCTTTTCCAAGCCGCCTGGCTCCTCGAGCAGATGCTGGTCAAGGTAAGCTGCTGATGTCTTGTGTTTCCCCATTCTCTCCTGTGTTCATCCACCATCTCTGTTCCTGCAAGTAGATGGAGAACTCTCCAGGGCAGGGGACATCTCAGTGTTCTTTGCTTTCTCCATACATCACAAATCAATCCTGCTTACAGTGCTAAGGAGGGATGGTAATAATAACGATGAAAAGATATGATTAAGGGATCGTTAGCCCTAATAATTCCTTGCCACTGAAGCAGTGCATGGAGGCCTCCTGGGTCTGCCTGATCCATGTGGAGCACCATGCCCACCCCAGAGCAGGGGCACTGCAGGCATTCCTGGCCACCCTTGCTCCAGTACTTTGTAGAGTGGGGTGGGAAGCTGAATTCAAAGACCCAGCCATAGTTCCTGCTCTTTAGGGGTGGCACATATTTTCTGTCTGCAACACCACTGCTTGGCTCTGTAAGCACTAAGTAAATCTAAAATATAGCCCAAGCTCTCTATAAAAGTAATGTAAACCTCCAAGATCTATAACCAATGCTTTGCACTCTCTTATGTTCTGTTGTAGATTTTATTGCAAGGCTTCATAGAAAGCCATTTACCTACACCCACATCCTGGGTAAGCCAGTGTTGTCTGACAAGTGTCTGTCTGCCGGAAACCACAGCAAAGCCATCATAACCAGCATTTTGTGGAAAACAGCCTTTCTTATTAATCCTGTAGTCTCTGGTTACTTCCATTCCATTTCCCTGATTCCAGGCCTTCCCTGTCATTGCTCCTACGGTGCCCCTACACACCGGACAGCAGGCTGTAACAGAGCTTGCATCTCTCTTGTAACAAGGAATTTCATGACAAGGAATGATACAGCCAAGGTCTGTACACGCGTGAAAGGTCTGACACTGCAATAGGCAGCCAAAAAACCAGCACATTTCACTCAAGTGTGTCACAGATGATCGCAGAGGGACTGGCCTGGAAGACACCAAATAACTTGTTTGGAAAAGCATTGCAATTTTGGAATACGACCCCGTTGGTTATGTCTCCAACAGCTGAGATAAGGCTGTGGGTGGGTGCAGAAAGGTGTTCAAGCCTTTGGCTCTGTCCCGGATGGTGTTACAGAGCTGGGGCAAACGTCTGATTCGTCACCTGTGTGGCTGCAGCTGAACAGGGTTGCTGGGTTTGCCTTTTCAATGAGACACACGCATGAGTTGAATCAAAAATTGAGACAGGAGGAGGGAGAAGCCGCTGCTGGGGCCGATGGCTGCTGATTTTTTCCATGTGAGGGGGTAACCTTTGGTAACCCTGGCCCCATGTCATGTGACAGGGCCAGGAAATAAACCCTGGGCTCTTACCAGCACTCCTGTGTGTTACACCTTTATTGCAGTGATGACAGGTTGATGGCTACACTGAAAGGTTCTTTTCCTTCGGGGAGTCCTGTCCAATGTTCAGCTTTATCCATCCATAAATGCTGTCTAAGTAGTGTAGGGTCCCTGGGAAAAGTTCCCACTCCCCCTCCGACCCCCCCAGCTAAATACTGTGGCTAGGAAAGGGGCCCCTCACCTGCCTGTCAGAAGCCACTAACTCACTGTCACCATGGCCAGCTTTCTCCCCCATGGAAATGGAGAGAAATTCCCTCCATGGAAGCCTTTCAGAAGGATCCTCCTTCTCTCCCTCCCTTTCCCATCCCATCTCATCTTATCCCGACCCAGCATACTAAAACACCAGTCAATCCCTGTGTGATTTTCTTGGATCTCAGGAGAGAATATGGCAAAGATGCTCTCACTTTAGATAAATCCTCTGTCAGACTGGAGAATACTGTAGCAGTTCCTCTCCATAAAGTTTCATTCCTCTGTTTTTCTTTCTGACAATGACATTATTGAGGGCTCTTGATACGCTCTAGGATTGCTATAAATGCAGAGCTGCTGTGGGGGTATTGGAAAAAAAAAAAGAAATCAGGAGTTAACCGAAGAAATAAATGGACTAGGAAGGATGCTAATCACAATTTGTGAGCTCAAAATTTTTTGAATGCTATTATTCTTTCTTTTATTCCACCCTTCATACCCCCTAGCTCTCTTTTAATTACCACTCGTGGGAAAGGTAAGCTGACCGGTTTAATAATTCTCAGCACCACAACAAGTGGTAGGAACGAGTTTAAACTGGAGATCCTAAAAGCTTTCTCTTTGCATAAGACGAATTTATAGCTTGGAAACTAAATATTTGTTCAAAGAACTTTTGGAGGTGTTTGAGCACACAGGGGAGATGAAATGGCAGATTAAATATTTCATTTACATGCGATATGCATGGCATTAAGTCCTATCTTAATTCTTCACCTGTTTTCTGAAATCCTTTGACAAACACAGGACGGTTCACCTCGCCATTGTTATTTTGAGTGGCTTTCAGGCTCATTTAATTATTTCGTGTTCCTATGTGGAAGTACCCTGGGAGGGGAGCGGACTCTGGTCCCTAAGGGCAGCTCCCCAGGCTGCAGGCGGGTTGATTCCTTCTTTAGCAGACATTTCCAGCGCTGCTGCTGAATAAGGATGGGGCTTAGCCCAGGAAATCAGATCTGGCTCTAGTGGGCACGCAGATGCTCTGGGGATGAGCTCCATAGGAATGGCTATAAATAAAACAAACAAGCAAACAAACAAGCAAATGGCTCTTCCCACCAAAGGAACTAGATGAAACTTCTCCAGTGGCAACAGGGTCCGGCGATTTTGGGGCTTCTAGTTGTTCAATGCAGGGTTTACTTCTGCACTGTAAGCCATACGACGCAGACTTTATCAGAGACATTTCCACGTCCGGGGGCTTCTTTTTTTTTTTTTTTTTTTTTTTTTTTTTTTTTTTTTTTTTTTTTTTTTTTTTTTTTTTTTTTTTTTTTTTTTTTTTTTTTTTTTTTTCTGGTGACTCGTTGAGCTGCCATGAAACCGTGATCTACAGCTTACTCGACCAAAGCTTTTCCGTGCTGTAATTCCTACAAACCGACCCATCTTGCTGTGCATAAATCTGAAAGTCTGGTCTGCACAACTGCGTGGCAGAGCTCTCTCCTGCACACACACTGTGCACACACACACACTCTCTGCTCTTTCTGCTAAGTAGAGGAACTATAGAAGAGGAGAGAGCGCTTCTGTGCGGCCAGTGATCTGTTAATCTCCTGCAGTCTGCGTCTGAAAGAAATACACTTATTTAGCCATAAGTTCAGGGGACGATTCCGGGGTAGAAAGTACATGTAAACTTGCAAATTTGTACTCTGTCCATAGTTTATTAGAACAAAAGGTATTCCTTCCTTGTACTTCTAATAGAGAAGATTAAAACAGTACCAAATGTGAGCATTAGTGACTTTGGAAAGGGGTTTTATTCTTTATGCCCTAAATGCCTAAACTTAATATTTTGAGGTGGCATACAAGCTGTGATCATAAAACGAGTTTTACTGGGAAGCCATGTTTACTTCTTGTTTATCAGACTTATTTTAATTCATTCTGGGTAGGTTCCAACCACTGTGTTAGAGATTAAAGGCAACTGTGCTCCCCAATTAGCAGCCAGCCCTTTCTAAGTAAAAATATTTCTGAGGGGCGAGATGAAAGTGGAATAATTTCTGTTCATTAACAGTAGAGAGCTGGGGTGGGTTATTTTTCACTAAGGGGCTCTACCTTGATTTTGAGCCTCTCAAGATTTAAAACGAGTGACCACGTAAAAGTGAAACCCAGTGCAAAAATACCCCTCCAGGAATGGCTTTCGAGAGAGCACACGAGCTCTGCAGTAAAAAGCACACCGACTAGTAAAACGTCGGGACTGTGCAGGACTCCAAGCTCTCCGGCAGAAAATCTAGCTCTGGGGCACTAATCTCTCCGTCTTTCATGCAAAACTTTTCAACTGAAGCCGCGGTGGAGGCCATAAAAACTTTTGCCTCCCTTTAACCAAGGCAGCAGAAAATTCACGCTGTTCTAGGGGGACAGTCCGCTGCGGGGCTGAAAAGATCACATTCAAACGGGACTTCACCAGCTCTTTCCGAATATGACTCCTCTGTGCGAGGGTAAATCTCGCCTTGTGCACGCAGTAAGCGAGAGGAGGCTTTCCCTTCGGAGTAATAGGGAGTTTATCAACTAAAAATTGAGCAAATAAATCTCGGACGGTGTTTCAGGAGCGCATTTTATACCTGGATGACTTGTTTTAATTTTCAAGCTTTCACAGAGGCCTATAAATCTTACTTTGCACCCGCTTAACCTTCTGAAAAAAAAAAAAAAAAGGGAATAAAGGAAAAAAAAAAAAAAAAAAAGAAAAAAAAAAAAAGAAAAAGGGAAAAAAAAAAAAAAAAAAAGGAAAAAAAAGAGAGAGAAAAAAAGCAGGGTGTTTCCTCCTCGAACAGCCGGGTGTTCCCAGCTCTCCCAGCCCCGACACGGCGGCGATGGGCCGGGCAGACCCCCACGCTGCTGCCCGTGGGTGCTGCCGGGCGCGGCGCGGTGCCCACGGGCTTACCCCCCACTCGTGGTCTCGCTTGCCAGAGGGCTGTTAGCCCAGCTCCGGGCCTTGGCAGCCCTGTCCCCCCTCCGCCACCCCGGGGTAGATCTCCGGCGCCTCCTATTAACTTTCTAATGAGCAGAGAGAGCCAGGGAAGGCGAGTCACCCACCCGGGCTAAACCCCCCCAGGATCCTGACGGGAACCCCGATGACTGATTTATTTACCGTCATTGTTTTACTAGACAATGCTCGCTTCCCGAGAAACTTCGGGCGTCTCGGCTGCATATTGTTTGGAAATATCTTTGAAAAATCCCCCCATCTGCCCCGCGTTTCGGCCAATGGTAACACCTCTTTGATTGGAAGGAGAGAAAGCTTAGATCCTGCCTTTTATTGAAACCAGCGAAGGACCTTGGGAGGAGGGGG
>NW_015090803.1:10203448-10207846 GCF_001431845.1 Calidris pugnax
CGGTCGGCATTAATCACACATCCACTTTGTCAGGAGGAGACAGTGCCGGTGCGTGGAGCCCGCACGTTCCGGCGGCCGCGGTCCCCGCACCGGCGGAGCCGGGAGCCCGCAGGGGCCACGCCGTCGTCCCCGCATCACCTGCCGCCTGGCAGGGACGGGACAGGCAGGGTGACAGACGAGGACGAACCTATAGATGGAGGTTTATCTCCGGCTCGTCGGGGCGGTCCCTTCCTCTGACAAACCGAGGGGGAAAGGAGAGAGGGTGCGGGCTGGTTTCTGGGCGGAAAGCCTCGCTCGTAGAGTTGGAACTGCAGCGTTGCCCTGGAAAGATTTCTTCATAAAACATGTTTTCCACCACGCACCCTCCCCATCATCTACCAACGCAGCTGTGGGTGTGCAGGCGCACTGGGTCGTGCAGCGAGTGCGAGGATTTGCACATCTCTCCCTCCTATAAGTGACCCTTCCTGTTAATAGGAGATTTCCCTTCTTCAGTTTCCCCTTCTTCTTGATGTGTCAGGCTCTACCTTTAAATATCAGCCGGGAAAAAAAAAAAAAAAAAAAAAAGGTGTTTTTTTATTTGGGGTGTTTGGGGGGGAGACGAATTTATTCATCCGAACTAGCCCCTGCCCTCTGCACTGCAAATAGCATATTATAATAATTGCAGGACTGTGTCTTCGGCACAAATCCGAGCCCAGAGCTCAGCCCACATCCTGGTCCCCGTTCCGGCTGCCCCGTGAATCGGGGGTTTGTGTGAGCCTCTGTGAGTGGTGCTACTTATTCCGGGCGGAACAAAAGTCTCCAGCAGCTCCCGAAGGCGTGACACCGGTGGGAGCAGTGAAAACGGTTCCTTGTGGGCTCTCTGGCCACTAGCATGAAGGGCAAACTGTCTGCGGGACCAAGTCGCCTTGGCCGGGAAAAGGGGGACATTGCAGAGGGGCGGGGAGGATGGGCAGGGGGCACGAAGGGAAGGATCGCGCCTGGGACCCCCGCGGAGCAGGGATCCCGCTGCTGCTGCTCCTTGTGGATACGCACACGCGTAACCTTCACAGGCAGATGCTCCGCGCCGCCGTGCTCGCTCCCGGGAACCCACGGGAGGGTTTATGTCACCCCCGTGAGCGGCCGGAGGGGCTGCCCATCACCACCCCGCGCTGGTGCTCGGCGGGGTGGGTGCATCTCCCTGCCCCGTTTCCCCAGATCAAGGATGCAGAAGCTCTTTAAGTCACTTTTATTACTATTTCTTTTTTTTTTGGGGGGGGGAGGGTGGCGGGGAGAGAGCAAGAGGTCCCACCACCCGATCCAGCTAGCGTAGAAACCAGCCGGTACACATATATCCATTTCTACCCGAGGTGTTGGGATGGGGAAAAATGTTTGTCTCATCTCATATTTTCCGAGCTAGCTCCTTTTTCAATATTCTGCCCCTCATGGTGTGAACCGTCTCACCCTGCTACACTGAACATAACATTCAATTGCTTCTCTTTTCATCGTTTTTCGAGGATCTCTCCTTCTTGCAGATTAAACGACCGGCTGCTGGGGGGAAAAAAAAAAAAATCACAAGACTGTGAAAGGAATAAAACTCTAAGTCCATAAAGATGAAATGTAACGAGTATGTTGAATACATAACGTTGCTATATAACAGTTTCAATTAGTTGAGTAAGTCCTCTGTAACGTCTTGTAAAGGTGTAAGGACACGTTTACAGTATAAGCAACATAATGTTCTCAACTGTACGAGTTAATTATTTCCAGATTTATTTTTTTTAGAAGTGAGTTTCACAAGTAAAGGCTCTGTCCGGGTATAAAACAACTGATGTATTTTTCCAGCATTAAACATCTTGAGTTCATAATTAGAAGCGGAGGAGAGAGCGGACAGTTAAATAATTAGACTCAGGGATTTTAGAAGGGGGGAAAAAAAAAAAAAAAAAAAAAAAAAAAAAAAAAAAGCTCTTGGTCTTTCGGGGAACAGCGATTATGGCGCCCGTGTCTCCTTCGCTCCGATTTATCTCCACTCGGTAACAAGAGCACAGAAGGCAATCACGCCGCCTGGCACAACCCAGACGTAGGAGGCGGTTGTGTGTAACCAGCGGCCGGGAGGGAGCAGAGCTTTTTCTCTCCTACAATTCACTAAATCCCCAGAAATTTTGCGGAGATGCCGATTTCTCACTCAACTTCTCCAAACTTGTGGAAACGAGCAGGACGAAGTCCCGGGGGTGTCGCAAGGTCCGTGCACGACCCCAGCTCTCTGCCCCCCCAGTGTTACCCTCTCCAGCCCCGGCGCCCCCCCCTCGTTCCTCCCGTGGGGAGCCTGGCACCTTCCGTCGCCCGTGGGGCTGGGGCAGACCCCAGGAGGAAGGTGTCGGTGCTCTTTTCGATTCCCTCCTGTGATCCCTCCGGAGATGTCCGTCCGTTGACTCTCTTGCTTTCTGCAAAGGTCGTGAGTACTTTGTTCCCGAGGATTTGAACTTGCCCCCACTCCCGAGCGGAGCCGAAATCTCACTCCTTCATCCGTGGGACTGTGCTACCTACCCGGACCCCTCTATTTCTAACCGTCCCCCCAAAACCAGCTGTCCGAGCCCACCTCCCTCCTTGCAGTTTCCCTTAAAATTTGTCATATTTAATCATATTTTAATTTTCTTCGGAGCGCGTGTAGACTCTCAGTGGGTCAAAGCAGAGATGAAAAGGAATAAAAAAGAAGGATGGGATTTCCCATGCTTAGGCCTTTCCAATAACTGAGTCCAGGACCTAAAACTCCATGCGAAAGGCTTGGCTTTAGCTCCCTGCGCTCCACAGCTTCCAAGACAAGCATTAGCCGAGGCTGAGCAGGGATCCATTGGTAAAAATCAACGCAAAATTTAGTTGTCACTAATTTTGATTGGCAATAAAACGGCCCACAAATCCCCCTCTCTCTACGTGTTAACCCAAAGTTGTCTGATTTAAAACCAGGTGCTAGCAGCGGAGCAAATAAAGACTTCCAGATTTCTCCTAAACATACTTACGTTATTTGCTAGGTTTTTTTTGTTCGTGAGGAACCAAGCTCACTTTCGGCTCGTAGGGGGTGCTCGCACTGCACCGGGACCAGAGAGAAAGTCTGCAGAGAATTTTTTTATTATTATTATTTCTGAAAGCAATCAACTACAACATAACTTTTCGCAGGAAGGGGAGTCCTCATGAGGAAACGTTCAGATGTTCAGAATCGGTATCCGAGCTCCCAAGGAAAGCTTGGAAATCTTAATTTTAAAAATTTAATATGAATATATATATGCACACATACATTTGTGCGCACACATATATATAAGAGAACTTGTCTAGATTCCTGTATGGACCATTATGCACACATACCCCCCAGGAGAGGCAGAGCGGTGCTTAACAGCGAGGAACGTTTTCCCAGTCCTGGGGGAAGTCTGTAGGTTGTAGGAACTTGGTAGAACTAGAATCCCGGGAGCCTTGATTTTTGCGCTTGGTTTTCTCTCCCTCTCTCTCTTTTTTTTTTTTTCAATAAGGTAACAAGAGCGACGGGTTTCTAATCTCTGTAGGTAAAACCGTATTTGCGCTTCTAAGGGTGAGAAGACCGGGAACATCTCTCTGACCTGAGACTGGGATCATATATTGTTCTAAAGCAGAAATGTCAAAGCAAAGTCATTTACCACCTGGATGTCCTTGACTCGGGATGATTAAAGTTTAATCCGAGGTGTGTGCACAGCTTTACCGTGTTATTTAAACACATCAAAGGTCATAAAAGGATTCCAATAGCATGAGTCGCACACCAAAGGGCTTTCTCTGAGGAGAACCCCGTATTTTATTCTAGCCTAAGCTCCAGAAAGCGCTTTAAAGAAAGAGAGTATAAAGAGGGGAAAAAAACCCGAAGTGGTAGGGGGGGAAAGGGATTTAATTTCTAACGGAGGGGGCAGACATCAGAGGGGTTGGGGATACACGCGGGGAAAGGGCAGAGCCTTCAATTATCATTAACTGTGCAGACATCTAGTGGGAAACCCTCGCCATTGCACCCCGACCTCCTCCGCCCCGCGGAAAGGCGCTTACCCCGGCTTCTCGGACGCGCAGCACCGCACCGCTCCCCTCCTCCTCTCCTCCGGCCGCCGCCGAGCCCGGCTACCGCCACCGCGCAACCGGCGGCGCCCCGCGGCGCGGCCCCCGCTCGCCCCCATTGGAGGCTCCCGGTGCCAGTCCGGTACGGCACGGCACGGCACAGCCCCGCCCGGGTCCTGCCCCGGCGAGACCAGCCCTTCCCCCCCCCTTCTCCTCCTCCTCCTCCTCCTCTCCCCGGCCGGCTTCAGCCCCACGACGGCCACCCCGCAACCCGCCGTGCTGCTCCGCCCGGTGCCTCGCTCCGTTTGCCACGGGCGGTGCTGAAAACCCAGGCAAGGATGTGTGTCCCCCCCTCCTCCC
>NW_015090803.1:10207856-10216826 GCF_001431845.1 Calidris pugnax
CGGGGCTCTGTTTACCCTTGCAAATACCTGATGGTTATCGCTGGCAGGGGACGGGAGCCGGCCCCGACGGAGCCACCCGAGCAAGCCGGGACACGCGGGGCGCTGCCACCCGCCGCCCCCGGCGGGGGGGCGGGCATCCCGGCTCGCCCGAAACCCTTTCTTGCTCCTTTCTCTCTGTTCCAGATCTCCGCAGGGGTTAGGGCAGGAAAGACGGGAGGACGAGGAGGGGGGGATGCTGGCTAAACCACGGGGGAGAGCTCGGCTGCCGGCTTCCCTGGTGCCGTGGCAGAAGTTCACGTCTCCGTTTACCCCGTGGGCTCCGGGGAGAGGACAGAGCATCCGGGGGAGGGGGAGGCGTTGACCTTGAGCTTTGAAACACGTGTTGGCACCTGAGCGACCGACCCTGCAGTGACAGGGGGTCCCAGGCTGGCCCCGTCTAGCAGGTGGCTTCTCCTTGGGCACAAAAGGCGTTTCCAGTGCCAGGATTTCTCCTATTTCGTGGGGAGATCGGCGGATATTTTCTAAAAATTGGGTGGTCTCCCGTCCCACTTTTTTTTGTTTCCCCCGCCCCAGGGAGTTCAAATCACTTCCAGCTTCTTAGCTGGCACCTAATCATGTGGCAACCGAGATGTAGGAAGCCCCGTCACCTGCCCAAAATGATGAGGACGCGGAGGGAGATCTCCTCCACCTTGTGAAGATCCATCCAAACGACTGCTCTTCCAGCCCACACGTTTTTCTCTGGGTTTCTTTTTAACCAGGTAGGGTTTTCCTTGTCGTTTTGTTCTTCCAGTGATTTCTACAGAGGCCACATTTTGTTTTCCGCCCTAGGTATCAGAAATCCCTTTGGATCCTGAAGAGCCATCACCTTGTTTTCTTTCCTCTCCCTTTTCCCTCAAGTTGCCGGTCACCTGCCGTTCCCAAAAAATTCCCTGGCTTGCAGAGATGCTCCCTCACCTCAGAAAGCGAAACAGTCCCTTTGGGTACTCAGAAAGGGAAAGAGGCATCTTGCTATGAGCACACAGGTTTGAATTATTAGGCTGTAAATTTCGTACCGTGATAAAAGCTTCAGCTGTGTTGTTCAATATTAAAGTTTTTGGCAATAGCATCACTTGTTTTTTAACTTCCTTTCACCCCCGCCTCGGACCTACATTCCCCTGCCACAGATTTCTGAGAAAATCTTTCATGTTTTGTTTTAATATCGCATATATACGTTTCAGGTTTCTGAGCTGGTATACAAATAAGAACGGACATATGGCAGGAACATTTGATGTTTGCAAACGGGCAGAAGATACTTGCTAACCGATTTCCGCTGTGGAGTTATATGGGATTCTCTTTTTATATATAGGCAACTTTTATGTCAGCTGGGATATTCTTGCTCACAGTTTTTAAGGTTTCGATCCTGTGGTTATTGTTAAAAAAGTAGTGCAATCCATCACACACACAAACCCCCGATACATGCAACTTAATCTTAATTCTTTGACAGAGGTACTTGTATATATAACGTCGTCTTCCTGGCTTAAGTGGATTTTTTTTTTTCCTTTCACCGTGGTCTTGCCATCCTAGCAAAGATGAGAACTTGATTGAAAGCTAATTATGAAATGACGATTACTTGATTAGCTAGGTAACGTCCAAACTTCCTAGGAACCTCAGCACAAACTTCTGACCTCTCTTTTAGTGACCCCCAGGGAAGTCACAGACCCGGACCCCCCTCCCTCCAGCCTCCCGCTAAAATTAATAGGTCAGACAAGCTCCCTCTCCTTTATTTGCCAAATATTTACATCATCCAAAGTGGTGATGACGTGTCTGTTCGTGCCTTCGTCACCTCATAGTGGAGTTATTCCTTGTGGGTAAAACTTCCTGATGGGTTATGGGAGCGGGAGCCGAGTGTTCCCCCAGCAGCAGGTGGGCTCCGGGGCCGGGGCTGTGGGACGTGTCCCCGTTCCTCCGGGGGGAGGAGATGTCCCGACATCTTTGGCCTGACCCTCTCAGCATAGCGAGCTTCTCAGGGCTGCGCACACGGGTTTCAGACCAAACATGGTGCTGGACTTCTCCAGGTAGAGTCCCTGGGCTGAGAAGTTGTTGACCTGAGAACAGGGAGAAGGGGCGGCCGGCGGATATAGACACCCCAGCCTTTATGTTTCCTTTGCAACACGACCTACGAGTTGTAGCTTTATGTTACATCCAGCTGCCTTTTTAAAAATCTTTTCTTCTACTTTTCTTTGGGGTTTTTTTTTTGGGTGGGGAGAGGGTGCGGGGACGGAGGGACGGGGTGGCAGCGGGCTGCGCCAGGAGATGACAGCTGATTTGACAGAGTCCTCACACTCGGCAAGAGAAATTGCAAAGAAATATGGTCTTGTGAAAGTGGATGACAATTGGTAATTACTGGCAGGCAGCGAGTATCTTCCCCACAATGGGAAGGAAGCGGCTCGGAGCGCCGATCCCCCCTCCCTGGCACCGGGGCAGCTACATCTGCAGGAAAACGGCCTCGGGTGGCGTGGAAGGAAGGGGACGGGGGGGTTTCTTCCTCTAGGTACCTCCGCTGGAAGACCAGGGGGGCACTCTTGACGAGAGACCAACCTTTATTGTTTAGCCGCTCGTTATGTCGCATGTCAGAGGGGTTGCCATGAAACCACTCCCTTTTTTTTTGTTGTTTTTGTTTTTTTCTTCTGTGCCATTATTGGACTAAATATATTTTGGCTCCCGGGACTTCGCGAATTGTCTTCGGAGCGTGGGAACCTTGGCGTGTGCCCTCATCTCGGTCCCAGCCCCTTGGCACCAGTTTGGCTCCTTCTCCCCGGGTATCCCTCAGAAGGTTCCCAGCACCGCCACAGGGTTGCTTTTGCTGGGCTGAGGTCGCCCCCTCTCCCTCCGGCACTGGAGAGGGTGGAAGAACCCGTACTCCCACATCCACTCCCGCCCGTGGGTGTGGGGGGCACAGGGTGGGCAATGCCAGGCGGTCCCGGTGGTCCGGGCGAGCTCCATCCTCAAGGAGGACCTCAATCGGGTGCGCTCAGCCGGAGGAAAGTCTTATATCCCAGATGAGAAGATCTAAGTCCAGGCATGGGCAGATGGGAACTGCTGGAGTGCGGGTTAATTAGGGACCGACTCCGCTCCGCCTTTCCTGATGAACCACCAGTCCCAAAAGCAGCGCTTTAAGCTGATTCCAGAGTAAATAACGTCTTGGAAGTACAGTCAGCTGTCGCCTATGGAAGGATGGGATTTAGCCTTCAACAGGGCCACATATGTAACCGCTTATCTAAAAAAGACATAAAATACAATAAGCTTTGGAAAAATTCATGATTCAGCAAAAATGAAGGGAGTAATATACTTGCCCAGGGATGCAAGTTATCAGCTAGGCTGCATTTGGCTGGTGTTATGTTTAAAGCAAAATACTGTATAATTCCTATTTAGAGAATGTGTTCACGGTGCGGATAGAAAGGCATTAGTTCCATCTAACATGAAGAGTAGCAAATGTCTCTTGTTATTAAAGACAGCACGTTTTGGATATACCTGAGAAATGTACTCGAGGCGCTAGAAAGCGATTTCTAGAGCCCGGTTTTTACTGTGTTGGTGGTTTGTTGTTTGGGGTTTGTTTGGTTAGTTGTTGTTTTTTTTTTTTAACCAAATAAACTTTTAACAGAAATGCGTGTGCTTGGTGAAATGTAAAGCTAATTGGGGACCACGGGATCGTATGGCGGTATCGAGTAACTTTCTGCTGGGAGGTGGCCGGTACTGGGAGCACCCAGGGCATGGATGGAGGGCATTTAAGCAGCGCCGGGGGCTCAGCCCAAGCCAGCTGGCTCTTTCTGCCCGAAACTGATCGCAGATCCGTGCAGATGGTGCGTTGCTCCTCGTGGAGAGTGTCCCCAGGGCTGTCCCTGCGGGCTCCCACCCACGCGAGAGGGCGGCTCTCGCTGAGCCCGAGGTGGGACGCCCCCGGGGGTGGGAGAGGACTCATGGGAACCCCATCCCGGGGGCGCCCCGCTCCCCTCCTCCCCCCCCCGGCACGGCTCTTAGAGGAGGGATGAACATAAAGTGTCGCAAGGCGAGAGACACGCGTGTGGTCACGCACATCCCCGCCAGCCAGGGCGAGGGGACACGGGGCTGGTTTCAGGTGTGCGCGGCTGCCGCCTGCGTGGGTGCCTGCTACCCCACGGCCACGCACCCCCCTCCCTTCTCACACCCGCTGCCGGCAAGAGCCCTTCTCCGCGCCCGCGGAGCGGAGAGGCAGATGAACTGGGCCAAGGGAATGAAAACCACCCCAAAACGGAGCCCCGTCCGTGCTCGGGGGCTGGAAGGAGCGGTGGGGAGTCCCCCGCGGCAGCTCGGCGGGGTGGCCCGGTACAGGTGTGCCTCGGGGGGGGCTGCCGAGCCGCAGGCCAGCACCGGGAGGGTGCGGAAGGCCCAGCCCGGGCCTGCGGGTCGGTAGCCCAAGCTCCTTGCCCGGCGGCGGCGGTGGGCGAGCACCGGGAACGTCGCGGCAGCCCTGCAGCCGCCCAGCCTCCGGGAGGAGCCCGTGGGCCTGGGACAGCACTCGCGGGGGGGCTTCTCCCCCTCCTGCCCCCCTCTCCCCCACCTCCGACAGGGGTGGAGGGCTTTGCCAGACGTAGCGTGGTTTGGGGTTGTCTTTTGTTTGAGTTTTGGTTGTTTTTTTAGGTTTCCCCCCCCCTCTCCGCAGGGAAGATCTCCGCTCCTGGCTCAGGTGACTTCCAGCCCCACTGTCCCTTGAAGCCACCCTCCCCCCCACCAGCCCGGGGACCCCCCCTCTCTAGGAAGGGATTTCTGAAGCCAGCCGCGATTAGAGCCCCGGGTATGTACAGTCTCATCTAAGCAAAGGGCTGGAAAAGTGAGGAAAAAGAGCTGTTAGACAGGCACAGACCTTAGAGATAAACTGCCTCCATCAAGTCAATGTTTTAATCACCCAAACCACTTCTGAAAAGGGAACCAAAAAACCCTCTTGGAGAATGTACTCAAACAGCTGTCTTCCAGTAAAGGCAAACATGTCCAATGTTTCCTGTATGAATTTTTTTTTTTTTTTTCTCTCTCTCTCTCTCCCCTTTCTTTCTCTAGATACTGCGCACAGGCGTCTTTAGCACCGAGAGCCTCGTTGTTTCCCTAGGTGAAGATACGGGTTTGGACTCAGCAGGAATAAATAAATAAATAAGTAGTACCCTGCAACTTCTTGCAGAGAGCAGCAACGTCCACCCCTGCCCCTGAGCCCTCCTGGTCGGACACTGTGTAAATGTCACGCTATTACAGGAATGTTATGGCGAGAAGGGCTTTGTGGAAAAGCTTTCTCTCTCATTGTAAAGGAAAGAGCGACTTCGGCTTCTCTCCGACAGCTTTTCAAAGGGAAATAAACCAGCACAGAGTGGGCCTGAAGCTCAGGAAGAACTTTTTTCTTTTTTTTTTTCTCTCCTCTTTTTCTTCCCCTAATGAAAAAGGTGGAGGGATAAGTTTAATTGTAATCAGGCTGCAACAATACACCATGTGATCATGTGGTAGCAATTATTACAAGCTCCCAGCAGAAATAGAGAGGATATGCTATTGCAGCTCACTGTACCCTGCCTTTCTTTTCTCTCTTTTTTTTTTTTTTTCCAAAATTTTTGACCTTCTGGTAGATAAGGCGAGAAGTGAATTTACCCTCAAAACTCTCAATCCTGAAATTAGGAGGATAAACCCAACAAAATCAAGGAAGATTAACTTGAGTATCACTTTGTTAGTTGATGCTACTACATGTTCATACCAGAACATTTTTAGCTGGAGGATGTAACCGACCTGATAACTACTGTAGCGGTCGTCTGCACGGCCAGCCTGGCCTCCTCGCTTATCAGAATTTACGAAGAGTAAAATAAAAACGTTCTCGGCTCCCTGTGTGCGAGCGAGCAGAGCTGTCTGCGAAGAAAATCGTCTCAGTTCGCATGGCAAAATTAATTGTAATTGTAAGGGGTACTTTATCGCGGTGTTCAAGCAGCCTGCGGCTGACAGAGCGCCTGCCAGGGCTTCTCTTCATCGCTGCATTTACACGACAGTATAAGTAAAGTATTTTCTGCTGACTACCAACAAAACCCACCAGACTTCTGTTGGTTTCACCCGCCAAATATAAACAGAAAACTATCGCACACCCCCCCACACCTCGGAAAAAGGCTTGTGAAAATATTACGGGGGGGGAAAAAGTAAAACAAAACAAAACAGAAAAGAGATCTTGTTCGTGAGACAGAAATCAGAATCATTCCCATTTTCACTTTAACCACATGAAATACCTCCAGCGTGTTTTTTAGAGCTGAAACAGAAAAAACAAAATAACACAGAGTGAAGCGATCTTCTGAGACCCTGCTCCATAAAGATTATTCAGTGTCCCACACGCCGGGTGAAAGCAATTACATTATTTTCGAGTGCACCTTATTTGTAGGATGTGGCAGTTTGAAAGTTTGAGTGGACTGAAATAGGCAGGTTCGTATCTAGTGTGCGCCTGAGGATTTTTAGGACGACTTTTTTACCTGACAGAAATGCAGCATTAAACTCTTCGCAAACCTTCACGGACTTCTCCCATTCTGTATTTGCTTTTACAAATTCTTCTTATTTTGTAATTATCTCAGCCCCCCCAGCACGCAGTGGGAGGGAGAGAGTTAAGATGTCCTGCGAACCCCGCTCGTAAAGCTGCTTACTTCCATTAGAAACACATGAATATCCTGAAATACAAAGTGTCTTTAAAACGGACTCAGGAATGTTTATCTCAATCCCTAATGCTTCAGAAATTGTGGAAGAAAACAGTGGTGACAGTACTGCTCCAAAATAACCTTCTGGCAGGTAAATTTCATTTGCTCATGAAAATCAAATTCGATTAAGTCTCTTGCTCCTGCTATCACTTTACTCCCGCGTCTTCCAAGGCTCCTGGGCTCTGAAGGACGGAGAGAGATTATTATTAGTAACTAAGATCACCCCCTAGTCCCTCCATTATCAGCTAAGATCTAGCGGGTTTAGAGGGATTTAATTCTGTGACGAACATATATTTTCAACACTCAAACACGATTCTTTTTTTTTTTCTTCTCCTTCTTCATGCTCATTAAGCAATGGATGGAGAATAAGAGTGGATTTCCTTGGGCGACGGTTTTTCTTCTGTGTTCGTGCGATTGTGATTATCCTACAAGGAATCGGAGTTGCCCTCAGCCGGGCATTCCCGCGGCAGGGCTCCGAGGGTGCGTGAGTGTGTTATCACACAAAGGCTGGCTTAGGGGAAAAAAATAAATAAAAAAAGCCTTCTAGATACTCTGCCAACAAACTCCGTGTTTGCAAAACCTGACATTCAGCTGAAAGGACTTTTTTTGTTTCTCTAAGAAAAGAGAAATTTTAAGGCCTCTTTAGGAAAATGAATGGCCATATTCCTGTCACATGGGGAGATTCACAAACAATTCATATTTTCTCTTCTAAGGCCAAAATCCTTCAATCCTCACTGCGGCAAGAGTATCTTTGGCTTCGTGGCGTCAAAAGCACGCAGTGGCTTGGTTCAAAACACTCTTAAGGGCCAAATTCTGCCTTTGCTTACACCTGCGAAGTGTCTCTGAGCGCTGTCAGTGCAGCCAAGGGAAGAAAATGCCACCAAAGGATTTTGTAATGCTCGAGGTGGGCACGGCCGTGCACTGCGAGGGGGGGCTGCCGCCGAGTAGCAAAGCCAGTTAGAAATTGCCTGAAAGGATTCAGCACCTTTTAAAATCCTCCTACTGATCACGGTTGTGCACCCTCTTGCTCCCTAGGGAATTAATACTCGTTGTAGGGGAAACGATTTAACAAATGTATTTCTCTCCAAGATATTTTACACGCTATATAAATGCAAAGCAGCTCGGAGGTTTGCATCAGATCTCCTGGAAAATGCTGAGGCTCTGACATACGCTTGTATTTGATGTATCCCAAATTTATTCTACGCGAAAAAAAGGCAAAAAAAAAAAAAAAAAAAGGAAGAAACTTCGATTGGTCTGACAGTTGCATGCAAGGAAGCATTCAATTATCAAGTTAATTTAAAAAAATGAACTGTTTGCAGAGCATAGACAAATTAATCAGTGGCTTCGAGTAAACTCTTTCCTAGTTTTGCTTAATTTATCCAGCGCATCCCAAGCCTTACGTTGCGAAAAATAAAAGCTCTTCTACAATTGGTAGGGAATGGTATATGTTCAAAGCGGGGGGGATAGGCTCGGGCATATTTTTACCCCTGGTGTTCATTACAGGGTCCATGATTTTCGAAGAACATCTGCTCTGCTCGATGCCTTCAGCCCTCACGGTTCCTTCCTAATATTTAATGGCAGATACCCATTAACGCAGGAAGGAATTATCGCTGGGAATGAAAACTGGGTACCGGGGTGGGGGGGGTGGGAAATTGAAATAGTCGACGAGGCTTTTCTCCTCTGTCGGTGTCAATAATTTATTAAAAGTCAGTCAAATTCGGAAAGCAAAATAAAGGCGTAAGCTCCTGGGTCCGACAATAACTATTTTTCTGGTGCTGCATACGCACCCTGCGGATGCCATTTTGCCTGTTTTGAGGAAACGGTCCCATTCTCTGACTCCCACCCACGTCATGGCAAACAGGGGAAGGGGACAGTTGTCTCACCGCTCTTGTCAGCAGTGAAAAGCACGGCCCTCTTCCCTCGTTATTAAATAGAGCGCTAGAGCGAGGGAGAGAGGCAGAGAAGAGAGAAAAGGGAGCTTTTAAATCCAATCTCCCTTCTCCCTTTCGCACGGAGGGCTGGAACAGCCCCAAGTGGGTAAACAAAACAAAAAAAACAATCACCAAAACCCAGCAGACCGGATGTCCCCCCCTTTGCTCTCCCCCCACCCTACACCACTTGTACAGTTTGCACCGGGGCTGAAAAGCTCCAGTTTGACACGGCTTCTCCTTCCTTCTGGAAAAGGGCTTGAAAAAATCGAGGCAGATAAGCGAGAAACGCTCCGCGGCCGAGGGAGAAGAAAGTTTGGAGA
>NW_015090803.1:10217061-10218672 GCF_001431845.1 Calidris pugnax
AGCCCCCGCTGCAACGCGGTTTTCAGCAGCAGCCTGGAGAAAACAGAGGGAAAGAAACCCACCCAATTCATGCCAGTCAAGCAACGTTTGGCCGGGGGAATCCACAGGTTTCAAAACTGGAGCCTGGAAGAAAAGGGAAAATATGCGGGGAATAAATATTTGCTTTTGGCCATGAGGAAGAATGCGGAAAAGAGTTAAGCGAAGTCAAAATGGGAACCCTTTATTGGCTACAATGAAATTTTTAAAAAGCGGCTAAAACGCTGCCAAACGAGCAGGGGAATGACAGCGACTTCAGGTATCCCAACCCATCGCACGGAAAAAAAGCACCTTGAAAACAACAAAAAAAAAGTCTATGGTCGCCAAAGTCGCCAAAGGGCTATTTCTCATGGCTGGCAGCTCTGCGCCGGGCGAGGAAGAGCCTGCTCGGTAACAATGTACGTCCCGGGACCGCTCTGCGCTTGTAGCCATGCGGGCAAAACAATGCTACAACGTCAATGGGAAGCACAATAGGATAATAAATACGCCGAGCTGTCAGGCGCAAAACAAAGCAACATGCAATTGCAAAAAAAAAAAAAAAATCATCAACCCAAAAAAAACAAAAAACAATCCCCCAAAAATTTAGTTTTTCAGGGTGGGAATTTCAGGATGAGGCTGTTTTGTCCACACGCGTGAGGGCTGCGAGCTGTTCACCATGAGAGGAAGGCTCCTTCAGGTCAAGTTTATGGATAGCTCAGGAATGGAGCGTTTTGAGTTCAAGGTTGTGGGCGAATAAACTGAATGCTGAGGGGAAACTCACTCGCGCCGGTGGGAGGTGCGGCGAATATTGAAAATGGAAATGATTTCGCCCTATGAAAAATTCTAACATTTATCATTAAAAGGGAAAGCAATTGGTTGTTTGTTTTTTTTTTTTTCCTAGCTTTGGCTTGCAGAGAGGTACGACCTTCAAGAAAAAAAGAGAAAAAAAGATTTTTCAGCTAATAAACCATTTGTTCTCGGCACAAAAAAGCACCGTGGGCCCGTGCGCACACTCTACAAGTCGACGTGCTATTTTACAGCCAAAGAAGATTCAAGCCGAATTGTAGGCCCCGGTTTTTATTATTACAGAAACAAATAATACAGCGGCATCGCGATGGAGACCCGGTTAACCCTCCCGCTCCCCGCTCCCCTCCTAAAAGATAATAATCAATAAAATCGGGATTTCCTGGTGTGTTCCTCTTATCTGACTTCTGAGGCTTTGTGGCGAGAGGAGCGAGGTGGGTCTTGGGCTTTCGACGGGCGGGAAGGAAGGAGGAAAACACCCAGAAAGGACCCCGGGAGGCTCCGTTTCGAGAGCCTTATCTGGCCCGGCGTGCGGCCCGGGGAAACGCTTCTCCGCCCGCAGATTGCGGCGGTCTCCCCGCACCGCCCGGCCGGGGGGGAGGCCGCCAGTTCTCCCCGGGGAGAGACGGCGGTTCAGAGTGGGGGGAGGAAGGGGGTCGATGGGGTGCGGCTCATCTTCCCCCCCCCCCTTCCCTCTTCCCGGAGATGAGGGGAGGCCTCCGGGGCTTCCACGGCGCTCGGGGCGGGGAGGGCCGGAGGAAAGCGGCTCAAGGGGAGAGAAAACCAGGCGGG
>NW_015090803.1:10218854-10219217 GCF_001431845.1 Calidris pugnax
AAAAAAGAGCGACTAGTCTCAATGCGGAGCGGGCTATGACAGCCTCCGTGCTCCTCCACCCCCGCTGGATCGAGCCCGTCATGTTCCTCTACGACAACAGCCTGGATGAGATCAATAAGAACATGGACGGGTTTCACGCCGGCAGCAACTTCGCAGCGGCGGCGGCGGCGGCCAACCCCTGCCGCAACCTGATGGCTCACCCCGCACCCCTGGCCGCCCCCAGCGCCGCCGCCTACACCTCCAGCGAGGCCCCCGCCGCCGGGATGGCCGAGCCCGCTGTCAAGCAGTGCAGCCCCTGCTCGGCCGCCGTGCAGAGCTCCTCCGGCGCCGCGCTGCCCTACGGCTACTTCGGCAGCGGCTACT
>NW_015090803.1:10219227-10220204 GCF_001431845.1 Calidris pugnax
AGCTTTGGTCAAGTCCCGGAGATTGAGTATCTCTTTTTTCAGTCTTTGGGGCTTTTAAAAAAGAGCCACTAGTCTCAATGCGGAGCGGGCTATGACAGCCTCCGTGCTCCTCCACCCCCGCTGGATCGAGCCCGTCATGTTCCTCTACGACAACAGCCTGGATGAGATCAATAAGAACATGGACGGGTTTCACGCCGGCAGCAACTTCGCAGCGGCGGCGGCGGCGGCCAACCCCTGCCGCAACCTGATGGCTCACCCCGCACCCCTGGCCGCCCCCAGCGCCGCCGCCTACACCTCCAGCGAGGCCCCCGCCGCCGGGATGGCCGAGCCCGCTGTCAAGCAGTGCAGCCCCTGCTCGGCCGCCGTGCAGAGCTCCTCCGGCGCCGCGCTGCCCTACGGCTACTTCGGCAGCGGCTACTACCCCTGCCGCATGACCCACCACAACGCCATCAAGTCCTGCGCCCAACCCGCCTCCACCTTCGCCGACAAGTACATGGACACCTCCGTCTCCGGCGAGGAGTTCACGTCGAGGGCCAAGGAGTTCGCCTTCTACCAAGGCTACGCCGCCGGGCCCTACCAGCCGGTGCCCGGTTATCTGGATATGCCGGTGGTGCCCGCCATCGGGGGGCCCGGCGAACCGCGCCACGACCCCCTGCTCCCCATGGACAGCTACCAACCTTGGGCCATCACCAATGGGTGGAACGGGCAAGTGTACTGCCCCAAGGAGCAGAGCTGCCCCGGCCCCGCCGGAGCGGTCCCGGTGCCGCCCCCTGCCCCCCGCCGGCAAACGGCGCATCCCGCCTCGCCCGCCCGGCCCAGCCGCCGGCAACCGGGAGAGGAAACAGCTGAAAAGGGCGGCGGGGAGGTCCGCGGTGTTATTTTCCATCATCCCCGCAGCACGCAGGCTCTGGGTAAATCTCTGCAGCCCGGCGCGGTTCCTCCCGGCGTTGCTCGGCGGGGGTTGTTATGATTATTTG
>NW_015090803.1:10220468-10220852 GCF_001431845.1 Calidris pugnax
CGCATGCCCCCCCACAACGCCATCAAGCCCTGCGCCCAACCCGCCTCCACCTTCGCCGACAAGTACATGGACACCTCCGTCTCCGGCGAGGAGTTCACGTCGAGGGCCAAGGAGTTCGCCTTCTACCAAGGCTACGCCGCCGGGCCCTACCAGCCGGTGCCCGGTTATCTGGATATGCCGGTGGTGCCCGCCATCGGGGGGCCCGGCGAACCGCGCCACGACCCCCTGCTCCCCATGGACAGCTACCAACCTTGGGCCATCACCAATGGGTGGAACGGGCAAGTGTACTGCCCCAAGGAGCAGAGCCAGCCGCCTCACCTCTGGAAATCCACCCTCCCGGGTAATACACCTGCATGGCTCCCCCTGTCCCCCCCCACCCCCACC
>NW_015090803.1:10220862-10226515 GCF_001431845.1 Calidris pugnax
GGGTTTGTTATGATTATTTGCCCGTCTGACAGAAGCAAGCCTTTCCCTGCCTAAAAGCTGTCTGCGGCGGCCAGGAAAGAGGAATCCCAAATGTTTGAGCCGGGTTTTAGTAGCTGAGCCGGAGCGGGGCAGGCGGAGGAGTGAGCTGTAACTCTAACCCCTGGTACCCCTTGAAGATGTCCTGAGCGGTTCGAGCCATTTTCTAACGCTTGCCTTGCTTGGTTTTTATATTTTTTTGTTGTTGTTTTTCATTCTGTTCCAGACGTCGTTTCGCATCCCTCCGATGCCAACTCCTACAGGCGTGGGAGAAAGAAACGCGTGCCTTACACAAAGGTCCAGTTAAAAGAACTCGAAAGGGAATACGCTACAAATAAATTCATAACCAAAGACAAACGGAGGAGGATATCGGCAACTACAAATCTGTCAGAGAGACAGGTCACAATCTGGTTCCAAAACAGAAGGGTCAAAGAGAAAAAAGTGATCAACAAATTGAAGACTACCAGTTAATGGATTAAAAAATGGAGAAGCAGCAACTCAAAAGTTTCAGAACTTTTTTTTTTTTCGTGTTCAGATTAAAATAATTATTAATAATAATTAAAAAGAGAAAAGACAATGAACCTCTTATTTCAGAACAAGAGATCTGTATCTTTGGAATTATAGCTTTTTTTTTTTTTTTTTGTCTTCTCTTTTATTTTTTTTTTTAATATTGCTGTAGCAAAATGGTTAAAACTGACAGTTCTCCTGAAATCCCAAGCAGCCAGCCAGTATCACTGACAGACTGTAAAGCCACACGCCCAGCCCCGAGAGATACACTTTCAATTGAGACACACCGTTTTCTGAGAGAGTTGTAAGTACTTCTGCGACCTTACTATTTGAGAAGACTCTTCGTGGCCACGGTGCGAGAGCTGGTTGACGTGAGGAGGTCGATGTGGACACATAAGCTGGTTTTCTTCCATTGCAATCCAAACTGTATGTTGAATGACTGCTCAGGTAAACCATAGTGAAAAAAAAAATGTACAATTACTGTATGTTTTTAAGCAATGCATTTAATGTCAAAAAGTAATAATAAACCTCGAAGGTACTGAATAAGGATTTCAGAGACACCAGTAATGAAGGAAGCTCTGTGGAGGAACTATCTTGATAGCAAATTAAAAACATCGCAAAGTAGTGGGGGTAGAAAGGAAAATATTTGCTTGGAGACGTCTTTTGGTTTTACGTTTTATTTTCAAAAGATGATTTGTCATCTGAAGTGGGGGGTTTTTGTTGTTTATTTTTTCTCCTGCAGACCGTACAATAGATACTTTTTAAAGGACTCTGCCTATTTTAAACCTCAAATAATCTTCAAGAATTAGTATTCTAAGTCCCCGGAAAATTTTAAATATTGACTCTGGGTGAACGTGAACATTGGCATTTCTTTGCAATACAATACAATACAAAAAAAAAAAAAAAACTTCCTGGAGGGGAAAATATCCAAGAACTTTGAACTGATATACATTTTTTCCCCAGAAGTATTTTGATTTATGTAATCTATATTTTGATCTATAAGTAAATAGTCGTTTCTCCTTGTTTATTGTCTGTTATGAGGCCGCAGTAGGACGTTTAGGGATTCTTCTTACAGCACCTTTTAATCCAATCAGTTATTTCAACCAGCACATTATTTTGTTTTTATTCACTATAAGAAGCTATCTTGTAAATAATTAAAAAAAAAAAAATCAGCGCACTGTGAAAATGTACTTGTGCACCCTCATTTTTTTTTTTTATTATTTCTACTGAAAAATGAAAACCCAAGACGTGTAGATAGGTATAGTAGTATTAATACTGTTAATAAAATAGTCACTGTAACAAAACCTGAAAGAAATACTCTTTATTTTTCCATACTTACGTGCATTTCGTAAGGAAAAAAAAAATTAATATATATATAATGTATCTGTCTTGTAATTGTAATACTGTTGTCTTCCATTATGTAGGTTATGTATATGTGGTGGGGTTATTTTTTTCTGGACGGAATTTCTTCTCTGGGGGCAGGCACGCCTGACAACCAGCGTTCCTAAGCGATTAATGTTTGGGTAATGTTAAACAGCGGTTTTGCAGGGGGGCTGGGGGCCGGGGGGCCTGAAACCTTGACCTTGAGGAGGAAAAAAAAAAACAAACCAACCACACAACCCAGAAAAAGAGCGGATTTGTGACCTTGACTTTTGACAGCTCCTCTCCACGGCCGCATCCGCGGGCCGACAGCGCCACCTGGTGGCCGTCGCAGCGCCCCGCCCGCACCTGGCCGCGCCCGCGCAGCATCCTCTCCGCCGGTGGGGCGCACATGCGTGGGCACCGCCTCATAGCCTTATCGATCTATCTCTATATATATATATCATATATATGTAATATGTTCTGGACTGGGCAGGCAGAGCGCGCAGCAGGTTGTGTCCTCGCTTCTCTCCCCCGAGGCCGCGGGGTGACAATCGGTGCCCGGTCCAGGGGATGCCGGTGCCCGGGCGGGGGACGGTGGTGCGGTGCGAGGAGCCGGCCGGTGTTGTGAGTGGCGGGCGAGGCCGGTGGGGCACAAAGAGAGGTTTGCTTTCGCCGCCTGTCTCCTGCGGTGGTCTGCAGCTCTAATTAGGGCGATCGGGGGACCTTTACGGTGCATTTAGAGGGTATCGGATACCGCACTAACCGTGCGCTTCTAGCCTTACATTTCTGAAATTCAAAAGGACCCACCTCCGCAGGGATCAGCGCAGAGCCCTTTCCGCCGCTCAGATCTGACTGTAACTCATTCGTGCCATAACTTACATGAAAAGTACCTGCGGGAGCGGGATCTGTTTTCCAGGAGGCTGGCGTGTGGGGGGCTCTGCGCTCCGTGCGAGGTTTTAGCCTTCCCGCCGTGTGCAAGGCGCGTTATTCGCCCGTCGGTGTCGGCTGTCGGGGCGGCGGAGCGCGGAGATTTCTTGTTGAGGCCGTGGGTAACCCGCGGCCGCGGAGCGTGGGAACGCCGGGTGCGTCCCTTCGGAGGTTGGACGGGGAGGTTTTGAGGGAGATTTCCCCCGTTCCGCGGCCAAAACCGCCGGGGAGAGGTACACGAGTGGGTTTCCAGGCCGTGCGGCCGGGCTGTGCTGTGGGGTGACTGCGTGTCCCTGTGGGGTGACAGGGGACAGCCCCTACGCCGAGGACCCGGCCTGCCTGCGGCCTGGGCGAAGGACTAGGGGCAAGGACTAGCCCCAAGCTCGCCACACCGCCGGAGGGGGCCATAACCCTCCCCAGCGGGCAGGGCCTTCGGCTGCCCACGGGCGGGGAGAGCCGGGTGGGAGCCGGCGGCCTCCCCGACCCCCGCAGCATCCTGGCGGCCTGGGGTGTTCCGCGGAGCCGGAGCAGGCAGCGGAGCCCTGCGCTGGGGCTGCCGGACCCGCGGGCAGCCCTTCCTCCCGGTCGGACCCTGCGCGGAGCTCGGGGGCTACGGGTGCCAGTCTCCCACCGACGGTACCCGCCGTCCGTGGGCAGATAGCCACGGAGAAACCGCTTTTCTTCCCTCTCACTGCAACGCTTCTCCTCGAAGGCGCTAAATCGCCTGGAGAAAGCCACTTGCGAGTTACACTTGTTCTCGCTCCGAGTGAATAATTCTGTTTATTCCGTTATATTTCGCAACCTGTATAATTGTTGCACGAGACGCGCCGCAAATTACATGTGGTGCAGGTCGGAGATGAGGGCGATAGGCAGGATCTATCTTAGACAGGATCTTCTATTTTCACAACGTGCCTCAGAGCGATATAATTCAGGGCCGCCTTGAAAGAAGCCCACAACGAGAATATGGCCGACATTAGTAAAATATCAGGGTTTTTTTTTCCAGTGTTTTTTATTGGGTTTTCTTTTTTTTTTTTTTTTTTTAAGGTAACTTTTAATCGGAGCTAGCGTTTGAAGGTTATGTTTTCCCGCTGAACTCCCTACCGTTCAAATCTGCTAAGCGTCGCTAGCCCGAGCGTGGATTAGCGAATTGAAATTCCCACTACTGTTCAAATAGCTGTGCCGCATATATATTTCACAGGGTAAAAAGGGGAGCGACTGCTGGCAGGAGTAAGGTGACATTTTGGATGGGACCCCTGCTACCATGTAAGTCAGCGCCCAGGCTCCCGCAGGCTCCAGCGGGAGGAGCGGGTCGTGTTTCCCGGCCCTGCGGCGGAGGAGAGCCCCCGGGAGCAGGGGGGGAGCAGGATCAGGCCCACCGGCCACGGGGTTCCCCCCCTCCCCACCGGGGTGATCCCCGCACCCGGAGGTGCGGTGGTCGCGCCGACGGCTCCGCGCCCGGTTCCGCCGGGCCGGTGGCTCCTCTCGGATCCGCTGTCTCCTCCTCGGGCCCGGCTGGAGCCCCGCTCGCCAAACGGCCCCCCCGGGGGCGAGAGGCTCGGTCAGGTGAGTGAAGGCCGGGAGCTCGCTGGGGTACCCCGACGGAGGGGGCTGCGGGGATCCGCGGTGCCCCGCGCAGACATACGCCGGGCGCTGGCTTCGGGCACCGAAATGAGGGAAACGGGGGGGTTTTCTGCGGTTTTCCGAGTGGCGAAAATGTTCCCCGTCCGCCGGGCTGGCGTGCCCACCCGCCCCCGCCTCGGTGCTCCCGCGTATCTGCACCCACGCAGCCCCCCGCACCCCTCCATCCCTCCGGCGGGGAGCTGCGGCCTCGGAGCTTTGGGGAGAGCGGGTGTGTAGGTGTGTGTGTGTGTGTTCGTGTTATTTATTACCTTCATTTACCGTCCAAAAGCTGTTGGCACATACATTTTCAAGTACAAATTGCTGTTGTATTACATATTCCCCTCTCACCAATCTGCCGCCAGCGTCCTAAAATACATCCCTAATATGTTTTACAAGTAAATATATCACCAACGAAAATAATTAAGCGACGTGATGCATTGCTGCACGACGTCCGTCCCTGCACACGATTCGGAGATAATTATTATTTATATTCCCCGCGTTACCGAGAATGTTTTAAAATGGTGGTGGGGAACTTATTGTGCCTGGCTTTGCTGTGTAGAGTTGTATGTGCGAGGAGTTTTATTTGGAGACTTAAAAAAAATGTACCGGAAGAAGGATTTGAAAGGAAAACAAACAGAAAATTAAAAAACAAAGCGTACCTAAACAAAGTAGGGTCTCTATTTCCTCGGCTCCCCTAGAAATTAAAATGCTGGGTATAACATTTTAGCGGATGTGCAGAGGGACACAAGAGACAGAGGGAGCAAATTATGACTGTATATTTAGCGTATTTATTGAAACATTAATGTCAGAGCAGTATTTCATTCCTAATATAAAACGCAAAACATAATTGAAGACAAAAAAATATTAGTTCAGTTTCGCTTCAAATAACTCTGGCGGGATCCGGCGACGTATACTTTAGTTCCCGGTGTCTGGATATGTTGGGTTATAATCACCTAATTCTGGGCGTCCTTTTTCCGTCAGATTTGAAATTCCCAGGGACAGAAAGTGGCCTTAACGTCTCTGACGCGGGCGAACGGGGACAGCAAATGTTCTGTATTTTTTTCCCACCAAGAGAATAATCCGGTATTTAATCTGTCCCCGCCTCGAGCTCTTGGCAGTAGCGAAGGTGGTTTGCTAGGGGAAATAAACCTTGACAGGAGCATATTTCCGAAAAAAAAAAAAAAAAAAAAAAAAAAAAAAA
>NW_015090803.1:10226736-10228597 GCF_001431845.1 Calidris pugnax
GGGTTTAATATTTTTCCTAGAACTTTTTTTTTTTTTTTTTTTTTTTTTTTTTTTTTTTTTTTTTTTTTTTTAAAAAAAAAAAAAAAAAAAAAAAAAAAGGAAGAATGATAAGTAGAACTGCAAAGCTGTATCTTTTTCGGCCGCCTTTTACTCAGAAAGACCCCCGCCTAGAAACCCTGGCTAGATGAGATGGCCTCTGAAGCAAACGGAAAAAATATGGTGCTGAATATCGAAATGCTCAGAAAATAAAATCGCCCGTTGCTTCCAGAGCAGCGACTTTATTTTGCACGCCTCTGAAAGAACGGGTAAGCATCTCGGCCTTTAGCCTATAAATTAAAGTTATTTACAAAAAAAATGGCTATGGCTTAAATAAAACCCCGTTCCTGGTGCATTTCAGCATTCTCCGTGGGCAGCGTTAGCCATAAAATCAAGACAGCGTTTAATAAAAAAAAAAAAATATTGGCAGGCGCTAAAAGGCCGTTTGTTGCCATTCATAACTTTTAGATGCGTTTTAATGCACTTTAATGATGATTTGAAGAGATGGCTTTGCTCATTCTCGGCCGGTAAAGGAGTCCAAAGAGAAGAGGGGGGGACCAGGGGGTGCCTTGTCCCCGCGGACCCCTGGGGAGGGACCGAGGGACCCCGGCCACGGCCGCGGGGGTCCGGCCACGGGTGTTTTAATCACGCCGTGAGCCCTTCCTTGCCCCCCGGCCCCCTCCCCCTTGATTCATGAACGAGGGTAAGAAATGCAAATGTTCATTAAGTCTTTCCTCCCTCCCTCCTCCCTCCGGCCTCCCTCCCGCCTCCGCACCCCCTTCATACACCTCAGAAAAAAAAAAAAAAAAAGAAAAAGAAAAGAGATTTTTTTTTTTTGTGCTCCAGTGAATAGCTTCAACATGGCGTGCTGAAAGGCAGAAGCTTTGCCCGTTCCTAGATCTGAGCTGTGATTAAACGTCCCCAAAGAGAGCATCTCTCTTCCTCCCGCCGCTCCCCCCTCCCTTCCCTCCCCAAAGCGTAGAGGAAAGCGCCCTCTTCTACGTAGGAAAGGTCAAGTCCTACAACGCACAACCCACGGTCATTACTGTACTGTGACCCGGGGTGTACTGGGGAGGAACGGCCGGGTGTCCCGTGATCAAAAACACTGGGACTTTTTTTTTTTCTTTTTTTTTTTTTTTTAGGAATTAGACAGCATTTTAGCTTCCTGCAATCACCTTGTGTGCAAACCGCCATCGGAAATCCTAAGGGACCAGGAAAAAGAGAAAGAGAGAGAGAGAGAGAGAGGAAAAAAATAAATAGCAATAATAATAGTAATAGTAACAGCAATAATCGTCATTAGCCTGTGATATTGCTGCTTTTTTGTCTGAAGCTGGCAGGAAGGACGGTGTGCCCTAGTGGCTAGATTTCTCTGCGTCTAAAGGCAGACCAACAACAGCTTGAGCAAAAAAAAAAAAAAATAATGTAAAAACCCAAATCAACAGCAACCCAAGTCACTGAGAGATGGAGAAGGAATGTTCTGTGGACCGGGTATATTGAATCTAGAAAGGGAGGAAACAAAACAAAACAAACCAAAAAGTGCAATCCATCCTCACAGCTCTGGAGGTCTGCAGCCCAGCGCGGGATCCCGGCTGTCAGTCACCGTGGGGATATATTTTTTTGCGCAGGCGAGAGACTTCTGGATGCTGGGGTAAGATTTTCATGCTCTTCCTGGAGGCGGCTGAATGTTTCTCCTCTCCCCCTGCTCGGCGGTGAACTCAGCAAACAAGCCAACAACAAACACTCACCCCCCCCGTCCCCCGTCCCCTCCCAAAGCCCCCTGCATGACTGAAGCAAAGGCGTTTGGAAGGCCTTTGTGGAGGCTTTC
>NW_015090803.1:10228907-10236745 GCF_001431845.1 Calidris pugnax
CCACCCCGCTCCCTTTCTCCCACGGTGTGCGAGGCCGAGGAGCCGCTTCTGCTGCGGGGACCTGGGTGAAGAAGGCTTCTTGGGCTGGTGCTAGATAAAGCCCCATCGGGAAAGTAAGGCTGCTTCTCCTAACTTGGGTGCTGGCTCCACCTTTCCCGGAGCTGCTGCTTCCCAGCCTAGCATAGGTGGAAAGAGAAGAAGGCTTTTTGGCAGGAAAAAATGGGCCAGGAGAAGCTGGGGTCAGATGGAGCTGCTGGTTGCTTGGCTTTGTGCTGCGCCGGGTTGTTTTGCGGAGTTTGGGGCAGGCTGCGTGGAAAAGCGGCTCTGTTTTTATTCCCGGGTGTTTTTATTCTTGCGTGTTCGCCTCTGGAGTTATTTAAATCGTTCAAGAGCCGGGCTTTCTTTCTATGTGGGAGAAAGCAGGGGAAGGGCGTTTAACCTGTCTTGCTTTTCGCCATCGCTGTGTGTATCTCGAGAGAAAAAAATGCCAGCCGGGCGTTGTAACCTGCCAGGTTAAATTAATCTGAGCTTCGTCGTAATCGCCTTGATTTGAACGCACCAAAGCAAAGTGCTTTTATTTATCCCTGGTCATATAAATCGGCCTCCCTAGTCGGCTTGGGCGAGCAGTAATGGAAAAACAGGCTATTTTAAGTCTGGTTTTAGCCTTCGAGATGCCCTCGGGTAGGCATAAAAAAATGATGGATTTTAATACGAAGCCATCTTGCGTGGGCTTCGTCTTCGGCTCGGGGTTGGTTTTATGTTTTAAACATGTGAGGGTTTGTAAAATGAAAATACTGTGCTGGTATGGACACTTGATGGGAAAATAAAACCGAAAGGGAAAGGAGGGGGAAGGCAGACACTCCGCCCGGTCCCATTCGGGGGGGCTTTGCCCAAATTTCGCCGGGCTCTGCGGTGGGGAGCCCTCATGCTGATGCGCCCCGGTTTCGGTACGAAGCGATATTAATATCGGCGTTTACTGAAGAGTCGGAAAAGGGAAATACGCGGGACGGCCAGGGGGGTTTCCCCCCGGCATAGGCAAGAGCAGCCATATTAGGCTTAGAGGGAGAGCTATTTTTATGGGTATCTTTGCGTGACATATGAGAGAACAGACAAGAACCCGTCCTTCTGGAGCCGGCTGAGCTGTAGGTGGGCACAGGACCGCATCCTCCGCTGCAGCGCGTATTTTAAGCTCGTGTCAGACAAATAGCTCCCTATAAAGGTTACACGAGTGCAGGTACGCTCATTATAATGCAGTTCCGAGGGTCCATCAAAATATGAAGTTGGGGCTTTGAAGTCGTTGATTTGACAACCCCGGTATAGTGATACTTCCTGTGCCCGCCCCCTGAAACAATCCTTGATGAAGAAATCTCTTTACTTCAGTGGGTTTCACGATATGTGAATAAGGATCTCCTATAAAGTTAGCAGTGTGGTACAGTAAAATCCGATGTGTTTCTTGGCGAGTTGGGCAAAATAAAATTAAAAAAAAAATCGAAATACCTTTATAAATCACTGTTAAAATTCAATGTGCATTAGAGAGAACCTTATATCCTATAAAATTCTATTTAGCTGAGAATCCCAGTCGATTACCTTGACTCGAATTTCTGCGGCAGTGTGGATCTTGGCATCACAGGAACAGTCTAACTACGAGGAGCTTGTCTCGGCTTTGAGGCATTTCACTTTCTGTAGCTTTGCGCTCTTAACCTAGAGGGCACATTATATATCTCATAACTCTGGTGTGTTGTTTGCATCCTGAATTTGTAGGCAGAAAAATGCTCATTTGTTCAGAGGCAACGCAGTGGGATTTTTTTCCTCTCACTGAATATATTTCCTGGATTAACAAATCTAAGGTCAAGTTCAAGGCATCAGTTGTAGCAATACTTTTAAATGTAAGGCGACATGGGAATGTTTTGGCGGCTTTTTTTTTTAATGTGTAGGGTAAGGCGGCATTCCGGGCTGCGGGTGGACTTTGCATGGGAACATTGTCTGGGATGTGGCCGTCCGGAGGGATCACCGCGTCTTTTGAAACAGCACCGCGCTGTCAAGGGATTGCTGGGGATGTTCCCTAAACCGCTCTGATTAATTCCACATAAAATAAATCGGCAGGAAAAAGGACTGGAACCTCCTCACTACGAAAGGCGCTAATGACCCGGTTCTTTGCGTGGTTGGGTGAGAGTCGGTGGAAAGTGCCTGGTTTTCTGGATCGGGGGATTATAATCAGGGAAATTTGATTTTGCGCTCCTTTTAAAGCTCATCGCTTGGTCTAAAAACCCCTCTCCCGCACTCTATTTTGGGAAGAAGTCTCTTGCACCTGCGTCTGGGTAGACGAGGGGAAAAGGAATGACTGGATGTGCGTTTTCATGTGTCGGGCAAGTCTCGCAGAGCGTTCAAGGGTAGAAAAGGAGACATTTATAGTAGCATCACCAGTCAATCAATTTCTGATATACTTGGCCGTTTGAGAAAATATCTCCTCGTGTCCCCTTTATTGCCAAATCTGCCTCTATTCTCTTTCAGAGGTATAAGCAAGGTATAAGCAGAGAATATGAACACAATGTAGAGGGGTTCAGACTGGGGCATGCAGGGCTGGAGAAGCGGGGAGCGAGGAGAGTCGGCGTTATGAGAAACTCCCCGCGCTTTTGAAGGCGCCGGGAGTCGGTCACAACAGCAAATCATTCGGCTGCGAAAGAGCAAGAAAATCGTTGTCGAAAAAGAGAAGTTATCTGTCTGGAAAAAGCTTCCTCTTTGGAAAAAAAAAATAAATAAAAGGAGGCAAAAAATACGGCTCTGGGAGTCAGAGTCTGCCTTCAGATAGAGCCCACCGGTTGGGCTCAGCGCAAAAAGGATGCAAAATATCATGGTTGGTCGCCAACGACGGGTAGACCTCTTCAGGTCCCTAGCCGTTTAATCCTACTGGTCAAACTGAACTGGAGGGTTGGGAGGAGGAAATAAAGCCAACCCCCCCCCTGAAGCTTTTTCATCCCGGCGACTTAAAGAGACAAGAGAGGGTGAGAGAGAAAATGAAAGGATTTCCGTAATTAATACTAAAAATCAATCTAAAATACTCCACGCCCAGATGAGCGTAGCCTATTCAGATGTTCAAGCCTCTGAAATAATGTAATGCGATTAAATACAGCGTAAAAGAGTCAGAATAACCTTGACTTTAGTCCTGTTTACGTCTACCCTTTCTTTTTACACGTATTCTGCAGTTTCCTAGTAAAATCACGACCGTACCGCTTCAAGTTTTGGACGATAAATAGTCTGTCCCATAACACAGCACGGGGTTTCCATCTCGCCGATAACGAGAATCACCTATTATTTACATTATTTGAAAAATCTTAGATAAATATTGCAACGCTTCCTTCTGTTGCAGTGTTAGGGAACATATTTAGTTAAAAAAAAAAAAAAAAAAAAAAAAAAAAACGCCTATTAAAACCCCCTTCCCACAACAAACAAAAAGGCAAAAAAAATGGAAAATATTTAATTAAAAAAAAAAAAAAAAAGAAAGAAAAAAGACGGCTATGTATAGCTCCTTTCCACAACGAACAAAAAGGCAAACAGAAATGAAGAAACGCCAGTTAAGAACTTATGAGCCCGAAATATTTAAAATCCAAACAATAAGCACGCTTTTCTGAAGCTGCATTCCTGGGAAATTTTGCGAAGAATTATCGCCTTCTGGCCTTATTTTCCTTGGAAAAGGTGGGAAGGGGTTGCGCTTTTCGTTGGCAACAACGTTGCGAATTCCCTAATATTACGTTTTTCTAATAAGCCTTTGTAGACTGTAATCAACCCGCGACTTTACAAAACAGTGTCCTAATTCCTGAGATATTTTCTCCTGCTCGAGCCGTAACACCCCTCACCCTTCCAATGCGAGAGGAGCAGCAGCGATTGAAGCCAGAAATGGTGTAATATTTTAATTAGCTCCCTTTGACGCAAATTCCTTTTAGCACACGTTTCTCCTGTTAATTGCAGGCACCCATACTACTGGCAAGGTAAATGGTCGGCTTCCATTTTTTTTTTTTTCTTCCCCAGCAAAATAGGGTACAAAAAGACAACAATTTAGATACTATAGAACTTGACCTTTTGGAGACGAGCGGTAGTAAGTTAAACAGTTCCCTTTGCACGCCATCTGTATATATAAAAGCTGGGCTATCGAGGCGTCCTAGCTCTGTTTATATTCCTCCAAAGAAGAGATGTAGGGGTTTTTTTTCCCCTCGCTTTGTTTAGCTTAGCTATGGGTAAATGTGCTCACAGTCTCCCCACCTCTTGGCCACGCTTGTCCTTTGCAAAAAAAAAAAAAAAAAAAAAAAACCAACCAAAAAACAAACCGTCGAGCAGCAGAGCTCCCAATTTCAGAGCGGTTTTACCCTCTCTAATCCGGCCGAAATACACGGGAAGGCGTAACGAATGCATTTTTGCTTCTCCAAACGAAATGCCTGCCTTTGTTTATGTTGTTTTCGGTGAGATTAGCGAGGGGAAAGGCTCGATTTTCCCCCTTCCTCAACGCGGAAGTCCCAATTACTGTATTAAAAGAGCAATTCAACATTAGACCAAATAATCAACATTGATAATTGTGCTGAACACAGCAACTTAACAGCAGGCTCCCTGCAATTACCCACACATTCCGGGGCTTTAAGCGTACATTATCTCTGTTTCACTTAACAGCAAATAAAGCAGAGAACAGCCTGTGCCTTGGGTGCTTCCAGACGAGCTGCACCCCTCGCAGCCTTCCCCATCACCCTCCCCTCTCCTCCTCCTTGCAGGCGGAACCGGGAGGCATTTTGGGGTCCCCCATGCGTTGCAAAGCCTCTTGAAGAAATAGGCAGCTTGGTTTGGGGAGAGGGGAAAGAGGGAGGTGGGAGGGGGAGTGGGGATGGGGGGGGAAAGACAGTTCGAGCGATTCAAAAAAGTAGGCATCGGGGCTGCACGTGTGCATGCTGTGCAAGCACACATATGCCCAGACACACGCACACCCACGCACAGGCACACACACACACGCCTATTTCGCCGTTGCCTTCTCGCCCTTCTTCTTGCCTTAATTTCCCTTTGTTTCCCCGAGGCAGCCCCCCCGACCTCTGGCACGGCGGAGCCTCGCCCGGCGCCACGGCCCCGGCTGCCGAGGGGAGCGGGAAGGAGCCCCCCATCCAAACCTGTGCCAGCTCTGCTCCCCATTTCTAGCCCCAAGGTTTGAAATTTATTGAAAGGCAAGAAGGAGGAGGAAGGGGGGGGAGTGAAAGGGGGGGCTGCAGTGAGTCCGAGGAGGCGGTGTCCCGCGATTTTAGGCGTTTGGGCAGCTCTGTCGTGTCTGCTCTGCCACAAGCTGAAGTTGACTGCCAAAGTGCTATAAAACCGCAGGTCAGTCTAGAACTGTTTTCGGTTCTCCTAGACGCGCCGTGTTCAATTATAGCCTTAAAAGCCCTAATACAAGTGCAAGAATTTGTTTGCCATCACACACAGAGGGCGGGGCGAGGCTCTGCAATGGTGGCGCCTTTGTTATCTCAAAGTCACTGAAATCCTTATACATTCCTTTTTGTTTGAAGGGAGGGGTGTCTGCGTGTGTGCAAGGGTGTGGGGAGAGGTTTTGCATCGACGGAATTGAAGGGAGGGGGGGTCACAGGGAAAATAAACATTGGCTGGGCAGCAAAAGGGGGCTTCCGACCCCCCCCAACCCCATCCCACTTCCCCCACAACAGCTGGGGGGGGGGGGAGTAAATGCTATAGCACTTTATTACATTTAAAAGTATAGCATTAAGGAAAAAGCCAGCCAGAGCCCTTGCAGCCCCCATCCCAAAATTAAAAAAAAAAAAAAAAGAAAAGAGGGAAAACCCCCAAACCCTTCTACAACCTCTAAACGACACTGCAGTCTTCTGCTAGCGTTTTGACGACATGCAATCTCTTCCCATCCACTTTCTAGCAAACATGTCAAGCTGGAAGATTAATTAATTAATTTCAAGTTCAGCTCGCAGACATGCAGTAAGCATAAGAAGTTCTTACAGCAAACCAAAATAAAGAGTTCATTACAGGGATACGTCCAGAGCATTTGATTTGTGAACGGTAACCCTTGTAAAATAAGAAAAAGGCATATAAACATTAATGCTAATAAATTAGTTTACTCCACTACAAAGTAATTACTTGATAATATTGAATTTACAGCTTGAATTCAAACGCAACGGTTAACTATAATGTAGGAAAAATACATAATGAGAATATTTTCTCTGTGCACAACATGATTAGATTTGTTATTGAGTCAGTTACGATAAGCTAAGCAATAAATAAACAAATCGATGTTGACATTTAAATACCGAAGATCTCCAGAATTTACTAGAGAACTTTCTCCGGATATATAAATACTTCTACAGCACTGCAGAGGAAGAGGGGGGAAAATCCAAATATTCTTTCCCTAACATTTTCTTTTCCCTTCCATTAGCCTCCAAAGTCCACGGGGGCATGGATCTTGAACTACGTCTAATTTCCTAAGAGCACCGACTCCACAATAGCCTTTTGCCTTTCTGTTTTTCTATTTTGATGAAATCCAGCCGGAACCCAAATATTTCTTTTCTGAAATCGAGCATCAGAATAGCAAAAAAATATTTTTTCCGAGAGCCTAGGGATGTCCGTGCCTCAAAAGGTGCTGTATTCTTTGGCGTATTTCTCTGTTTTCTTTGGCTCTGCTCATTTCGTGGGGTGTGCATTTTTATTGGCAGAGAAGTACTTTTTAGTCTCTGCCCTGCACAATCCGCTTTCTATATCATCCCTTTCATGCAACAATAGTAAAAGTTTAACCACGTTTTTAAAATAGGTCTCCCCGGGTCTCAGCCTTCAGCGACGGTACGCAGCGAAAAGGAAAGCATCTCGGTACGGCAAGTTTGTTCCTAGGGGTTAACGGTATGTCAAATAATTTTAACTAGGCTTCTGGCAATTAAACTCGGAGTATTTGTCAAGCCGGGGTAGCCCAACATCCACTGGTTTTCCAAGTATTTAGCGGCAGCGTTGAGAGATCAGCAAACACTCTTTAGCTCCGTGGTCTGCGATTTAAAGGGGTTTCTGGCGTGGCGAGTGAGGGCGGTTTGGAGGGGGGCGAGGACAGAGAACCTGCGTCCTGGGAACCCGACATTGTTAACTACCTCCAGCAAAGCTTGGCTGAAGCCGCGCAGGGTATTTGAGGTTAATATGTAAGTAAGGGAAGGAAGACACTAAACGCTTCGGAAGTGAACATGAATGCAAGCATGTAATCTATTCACCATGAAAATCAGTACAGACTTGACCCTGGCACATTCTTCCTAGTAAGGTTTCCAGAAAAACCCTGCGGGGCGAGGGCTTTTTTTTTTTTTTTTCTTTTTTTTTTCCCCCCCTCCTTTTCTTTTTTCAGGGGAGGGGTGGGGGGGAGACCAAACCGAATAAAAAAAATAAAAAAATAAAAGAAAATAAAAGAAAATAAAAGAAAATAAAAGAAAATAAAAGAAAAAAAAGGATTAAAAAAATGGAAAAAAAATGAAGGAAAAAAAAAAAGATGAAGAAAAAAAAAAAAGGGAAAAAAAAACCCAAAGAAGAAAAGCACCGGCCGATTTCTTCAGGAGCGTTTCCTACTGGGAAGCGGCTTTCCAGAAGAAACCGTGCCTGCACCTCTCTGCTGTGCCCTCCTTGGCGGAGCCTGCCTGCCAGCCGCCGACCGCCCCAGCAAGCCCCCAGACAAACAGCAAGGTCTCACCTAGCCCCGGGGGGATGGCTAAGCCTCTCTGCTCCAGAGCCGGCGGGTGCCAGGGGCCGGGCCGGCTCTCTCTGGGGCAGTGGCAAAAGCGGCTTTGTGTCCTCTAAAGGGCTATCCCCCCCCCTTCGCACACACC
>NW_015090803.1:10237330-10239191 GCF_001431845.1 Calidris pugnax
CCCCAGGCCAACCTGCGCTCGGCTCGCCCCTTTTAGGCGCTGGCGACGAGCTGTTGCTTCCCCCCGCGATGGCCACAAAGGGAGCGGGGGGCCCGGACCCGCCGCTCGTCAATGTCAACGTCGGGGCCACGTGACCGCACCTCCCTGCCGCCGCCGGGGAGAGCTTTCCACGTCAGCTTACGTCTCCCCATCTCTTACTTCACGGATCTGCTTCAAAGAGGCAGCTGCGTTAAGAGAATCATGTTAAGCTCAGCTAATGCGGAGAAGCCGAGGTAGCCCCTAATGATGGATTTTGATGAGCGTGTTCCTTGTTCCTCTAACATGTATTTGCCAAGTTGTACTTACTACGTCTCGGGTCCTGATTTTTCCAGCCTCCCTTCTTTTTTGCCCCAGACCCCGTCTTCTCGCCCTATGACATACTCCTACTCCTCCAACCTACCCCAGGTCCAACCTGTGAGAGAAGTTACCTTCAGGGAATATGCCATTGATCCCTCCAGTAAATGGCACCCCAGGAACAATCTGCCCCACTGCTACTCCGCAGAGGAGATCATGCACAGAGACTGCTTGCCTGCCACCAACACTGCTAGCATGGGCGAGATGTTCGGCAAAAACACAGCTAACGTCTACCACCCCAGCACCAACGTCTCCTCCAATTTCTATAGCACGGTGGGCAGGAACGGGGTCCTACCCCAGGCTTTCGACCAGTTTTTCGAGACGGCTTATGGCACGGCGGAAAACCTGGCCTCGGCGGACTACCCGGTAGACAAGAGTGGCGAGAAGGCGCCCGCGGCCGCCGGGGCGGCGGCGGCGGCGGCAACTTCAAGTTCGGAGGGCGGCTGCGGCAGGGCGGCGGCGGCGGCGGCGGCGGAGAAGGAGAGGAGGAGGCGGCCGGAGAGCAGCAGCAGCCCCGAGTCATCTTCCGGCAACAATGAGGAGAAATCCGGCAGCTCCAGTACGTATAAAGGCAGCGCCCGAGCGCTTTTAGGCAAAGGCAGCTTGAAATCTTAGCGCACCGCCGCTGTTAAATTTTTATATGCTGTTTTATAAGCATATAAGGTTTATGAAGGGCCTTTAGATTTCCCCCAACAAAACTTTGTTATAAAAGGCGAGATCACGTGTTTAGTGCTGAAATTGGCCGTGAAATACCCACCGGGCAATGGACGCCTTAAAAAAATTTTTTTTTTCTTTCTCCTTCCTCTTTTTCTTTCTTTTTTTTTTTTTAATAATAATAAAAAAGAGCTCTGTGGTCAACTCTCGAAAATATAATAACGTACGTTCGGAGCCTGTAAATTCGGCAAAAAAAGGAGATCCCGACTCCTTTGATATCAATGTAATCCAGTGATTTTATAAAAGCCATGTGTTGCACCAGGAGTCTAGTTAGGAGCCGAATTCAAAGCCTTCGCCGTTTTAACGATTGTACTAGAATAGCGTTTAACAGATAAAGTAGCCGCCTGAACTGTAGCAATATATTAAAAGAAACAAATTAACCTAAAGCTGGCCTTTTTGTCTAAAGGAAGCCATTTTACTAAGGCACTGTGGCAATTACGTGTTGCCTTCTGTCCAACAGTTTGTTACTTACAATTGTTATTCAATCTGTCAAAGGCTGATTTTTTTATGTGGGCTTTTTAAAAGGCAAAGCCAGTATACGGCTGGGGGAAAAAAATACCTCGACAATGAACTGTACCAGAAAAGGAAGTTTTTAAAGGAATAGCAGCTACGTTTAATGTAAAGAGCTCCTGAACCTTGAAACCTTTTTATATTCTGCTTAATGAACTTTAAAACCGTAATGGCTAATCGAGAAGAGAATACCTCGATGCGGTGGAGAGCGTGCTTTAAAAAAAGCCGGCTGGGGGGGGGGGGG
>NW_015090803.1:10239201-10240533 GCF_001431845.1 Calidris pugnax
GCGCCTTAGCCCCGGGCTCTGGGGCTTTTCCTCTGCTGGGGACGTAGAGCTGGGCTTAGTCTGGGGAACGGGGGCCAGATCCGAAGGGGTCCGGGCTGGGGGAGAGCTGGGCACTGGGTCCCCCTGCCCGGTGCCGCGCTGCCTGCTGCGGGCAGCCAGGTGATGGCTGCTCCCAGCTTACAAAGGCTTTCCTCCGGGTCGTGAAATCCGCAGGAACCCCCCGCCACCACCCCCTTCCTCCGGCCGCCCTCCCCGCCGAGGCAGAGAGGCCGGATCCCCGCGTCTCGGCGGGGGGTTCGCCCTGCCCGCTGCCCCGGGGCGGCCACGGGTCCCGGGCGACAAGGCTACTGCCCGTACCCGACAAGGCGAAGGGCTGGCGACCAGCCTCGGACCTGCCAAGGCCGGCCCGGAGCGGGCAAAACGCTTCTTTTTCATATTAATGCGTTTTGCTTGAGTGTGTCCCCCCACCGCCACCACCCCTCCTCAGCCCCCGCCGCCGGCCACCGCCGGGTCTCAACCGCTTTCTGCCTTTTTTCACTCCACAGGTGGACAACGTACCCGTAAAAAGAGATGCCCTTACACCAAATATCAGATTAGAGAGTTAGAAAGGGAATTCTTCTTCAGTGTCTACATAAACAAAGAGAAACGCCTCCAGCTCTCCCGAATGCTCAATCTGACCGACCGCCAAGTGAAAATATGGTTTCAGAACAGAAGAATGAAAGAAAAAAAAATTAACAGGGACCGATTACAATATTACTCAGCTAATCCACTACTTTAAAACTCATAGCATTTTTCAAGACGAGATTAAATTCAGATTTCGCCCTTGACAAGGTCAAGCCACGGGGTTACGTGGAGGAAGGAGGTGTGTGTCTGACGGGACTAGAAGAATCCAAGGTTTTACATACATGTAAATCTACTCTGGAACTTCAGTGATGATTTTTATATATATATATCTATATATATTTACATATCAACTGGAATCGATTTGGTTTTGACACACATGGCATCCATTTCTAAACGTGCACGTCACCTCTGAGTGCAAAATCCATACCTCTTACCTTCTCCAGGCACTGCGGCTCACCCTGCCACCGCTTTGGGCAGGCACAGGCAGGGACGGCAACCCCTCCATCCCCGGACTCGCCCACCCCCGGCCCCCTCTCGCCCCTGTGCTGCTGCGGAACAGCTGTCTGGAGATCGCCAGGTCGAGCTCGACGCAACCAGGACCACTGCAGAACATAAACTCTGAGAGATAATCTTTTGTTCTTCCTTAGCGGACAAATGTCTAGGTTAGAGTCAGTCAACTCCATTGCCCATGGGTTTGAAAGGAGAATT
>NW_015090803.1:10240543-10243314 GCF_001431845.1 Calidris pugnax
CAGGACACACAGAATTAAAGGGAAGGTGGTGGTGGTGGTGGGAATGACATGCCTACACCTTCACGAGGCCAACCGCGAGCAGTTGTAATATGGGTGTAGTGATGGGTACAATAGTGTTTCCTTTGGGGGTGTGGGGAGGGAAGGGGTGGGGGGGAAGAAAGAGAAGTAAAGGAAAGACTTAATTATTTACTTTTTAAAAATCAGGTATGAATTCGCCATATATCGTAAAGAAACAATCACTGAAAGAAAAAAAAAAAACCGCTTTCTGCCTTTTTTCACTCCACAGGTGGACAACGTACCCGTAAAAAGAGATGCCCTTACACCAAATATCAGATTAGAGAGTTAGAAAGGGAATTCTTCTTCAGTGTCTACATAAACAAAGAGAAACGCCTCCAGCTCTCCCGAATGCTCAATCTGACCGACCGCCAAGTGAAAATATGGTTTCAGAACAGAAGAATGAAAGAAAAAAAAATTAACAGGGACCGATTACAATATTACTCAGCTAATCCACTACTTTAAAACTCATAGCATTTTTCAAGACGAGATTAAATTCAGATTTCGCCCTTGACAAGGTCAAGCCACGGGGTTACGTGGAGGAAGGAGGTGTGTGTCTGACGGGACTAGAAGAATCCAAGGTTTTACATACATGTAAATCTACTCTGGAACTTCAGTGATGATTTTTATATATATATATCTATATATATTTACATATCAACTGGAATCGATTTGGTTTTGACACACATGGCATCCATTTCTAAACGTGCACGTCACCTCTGAGTGCAAAATCCATACCTCTTACCTTCTCCAGGCACTGCGGCTCACCCTGCCACCGCTTTGGGCAGGCACAGGCAGGGACGGCAACCCCTCCATCCCCGGACTCGCCCACCCCCGGCCCCCTCTCGCCCCTGTGCTGCTGCGGAACAGCTGTCTGGAGATCGCCAGGTCGAGCTCGACGCAACCAGGACCACTGCAGAACATAAACTCTGAGAGATAATCTTTTGTTCTTCCTTAGCGGACAAATGTCTAGGTTAGAGTCAGTCAACTCCATTGCCCATGGGTTTGAAAGGAGAATTTAATGGGGAGGGGGGGGACGGGGGACGGGGGGGGGACAGAGGACACACAGAATTAAAGGGAAGGGGGTGGGGCGAGGCCAACCGCGAGCAGTTGTAATATGGGTGTAGTGATGGGTACAATAGTGTTTCCTTTGGGGGTGTGGGGAGGGAAGGGGTGGGGGGGAAGAAAGAGAAGTAAAGGAAAGACTTAATTATTTACTTTTTAAAAATCAGGTATGAATTCGCCATATATCGTAAAGAAACAATCACTGAAAGAAAAAAAAAAAAGATTTAGCAAATTTTAATTAGCTCTTGTTTTATTTATGACAACTGACTATGCGTTGCCATCCTTTCGGAGACAAATCATATTTAAATACTAAAAATAAAACGGCAAAAAAGTGTGATTTTCAGCGTTTTAAAAGAAACAACTCCATAAAGGAAACTAACCTTCTGGCTTCTGGCTCACAAACTTTCTTCAGGAAATACCTGTGGAGAACGACAGTTTAGCAAATACCACACAACACTTAATTGAAACTTGGAGTTGGGCAATGCACTAACATTGGATCATTAAAATAACTCGATCGCATGTTCGTTTAAAGGTGGCTAGTGAGGAGTTTAAACAGAAGCCAAACAATGTAAATATGGTAATTTTGTTGTTGTCTACTTTAAATGTCACGAGCTCTACTTCGTCGCCCAGTCGACATATGCAAAGAATGGAGAGTTGTTCGGAGTTATTTTAAATATCTATAAATATATATATTTCCCTGCAGGAACCAAAGCGTGAAAAAAAAAAAAGCAATTTTAAAAAAGGAAAGAGAAAAAAAAAGGAAAATATTTAAAATTCTATATCAGTTTACAAAGGATACGGTGTTCTATCGTTAAGGTAATTCGTTGTTGAGAATATCTGAATGTATATTTCATACAGGAACGGTGTTTTACAAGACTTGTAAATAATAATAAAAAAAAGAACCCATGACCTATTTTGTTCGAATGCCTTTTTTTTTTTTCCTGATTTTTTTTTTGTTGTTCCTTTGGGGCTAAAGGGTGTGGGATTTCTTTACATGTGCAACAAAGTGGTGATAAGAATGTTTTTTGATTAATAAATTTACCAAATGGATGTAATTTCTTTGACACGTTCACAAAATGCAGTATCTTTATATGACATCACTGATTTCAATATGTATCATCTATGTGTATATACAGTTTTCTTTTAATATGCGAAAGTATTTGGTTGCATGTATACAGTGGAACAGCGCACAAGGAAAAATAAAAAAATGGAAAATTTATATTTTTTACTCTGGTGTTACGTTACTGCATGTTCTTTTACCCGGTGTAACTCTGGGACCCGAAATTCCTCATGACCTTGTTCAGTCATTTGGGGGGGAATTATTCCTCTTTTGTCAACTTCGCCGTTAAACCTTGTCTGCAGTTAACAAGTGAACCTAGGCGTGTTCAAGCATCGTTTCAAGGGGGGGGCACAGGAAAATGAAGTATGTTCATAGCTCGCCACGTCGTAGGCCTTGTCCCATCCTCGAGGGGCTGATGTGACATTGTGCTGTTTGCTCCCCGCCACATGTGCCCAGGAGAACCGCTCGGGAAATTTTTGCGGTGTCGGTACAATTTGGGGCAGATTTTATAAGCCCGACAACTAAAAGGGAAGGGTCAAACCTGGATGTGGCCAGAAGACTGAGAACCCTAAGAAAATTGTTGTCTTGGCAA
>NW_015090803.1:10243324-10243958 GCF_001431845.1 Calidris pugnax
GTTTTGGGAAGAGTGCTTGAATCTTTCATGTTGACCCTCATCCTAATCAGGAAAAGAAAGTACATTCTGTTTTCGCATTGTTTACTGGCTTTGAACTTCTGTATTGCTTGGACATCACCCATAACCTTGAGGTGAAGGACTTACTGACTTTGGGCCTTTGTTGACAACCACCACCCAGCCAGACAACGTCTACCCAAAGGAAATGTTAAAAAAGTGAGGGGAGGGGGAGGGGAGGCGAAAAGGGGACTTTGTTTGTTTGTTTGTCCAGCGTGCGAGGAGGGGATGCCGGTTAAAAGGAGAGGGACAGACGGACGGGCGGTGGGAGAGGGACAGAAGGACGGATGGAGAGCTGAATGGTAATGAAAATTAAGCCAGCGCGCTTCCTTTCCCGGTTAAAAATTAACTGGCGTTCACAGCCAATCCCAGAGACAGTTGAAACCCATGGAGTTTTCTCTGGCCGAAAGGGGGGTTTTGATTTCCTCAGCCCAATAAAATCGCATCCTCTGTGGGGCTGTGACAATGTGGCCATAAAAAGTGCCCGTGACTTGTCCGCTCGCCTCACATGGCGGTGTGGTGGTGGAAATGGACTGTTTGAGATTGTCCTTGATCTCCAAGGCAGAGAGGGGGTGGAGGC
>NW_015090803.1:10243968-10246982 GCF_001431845.1 Calidris pugnax
TCCAGCGTGCGAGGAGGGGATGCCGGTTAAAAGGAGAGGGACAGACGGACGGGCGGTGGGAGAGGGACAGAAGGACGGATGGAGAGCTGAATGGTAATGAAAATTAAGCCAGCGCGCTTCCTTTCCCGGTTAAAAATTAACTGGCGTTCACAGCCAATCCCAGAGACAGTTGAAACCCATGGAGTTTTCTCTGGCCGAAAGGGGGGTTTTGATTTCCTCAGCCCAATAAAATCGCATCCTCTGTGGGGCTGTGACAATGTGGCCATAAAAAGTGCCCGTGACTTGTCCGCTCGCCTCTTAAGAAATGCGGGGTTATAAAGGCACCGGGAGGTGAACCGGACACAACCCTCCGCCGTCCGTCCGTCCGTCCGCCCGCCCGCCGTCCTGCCGCGGCCGCGGCAGGACGGCGGGCGGGCGGACGGACGGACGGCGGCGGCGGTTTTGGGGCTGTTTTGCCACAAGATGGCGATCTTCAGATCAATGTCAAAGCCGCCTGGGGCGAGGGGAGCAGCCCTGGAAAGGAAAAAAAAAAAAAAAAAAAAAAAAAAAAAATCTTGGCCTTTGTTCATTTTGCATCCCTGGAGCCGCACGGGTAATTATTGCACTTAAGCGGGCTCCGGCTTTCCAAAAAAATAAAAAAGGCCGCTCGGGATGGCGGAGTGGGGGAGCCGCCGGGGCTAAAGTTTCCTAAAAATATTAAGAAAAGCGCGAAGGTAAGTGTTTTCTGCATCTAGGCGGCGTGGAGAAGGGAGAGAAGCGTGTGGTACCTAGAGAGTTGGGGGTGGTCCCCTCCCCCGACCGCCGAGCAGCGCGGAAAAGAAGCGTAGGGAGGGGAAGCGATGCGAAAAGTTTGGTGATTGCGGTGCGAAATAATATAGAAGGGGACTTTCTAAGCTGCAGTTGACCTTTTTATTTTCTCTTCGTAAAGTTTTGGCCAGCCGCGTGGAAAATCCACGTTATCTGGAAATATTTTTTCAGAGTAACTTGTAGCTTTCTTCCAGTTATATATAAAAAAAAAAAAAAAATTGCAGCACTGGAAATATTATGAAACTTGACATTTATGTGTGGAACAGTAGGTGTCTTCAATCAAATAGATCTATGGCAACGCAGACTGCAAATGACATACAATTCTGGCGATCTTATTGGACTTGAACTGTAGTTTAGTTAGGGTCGTTTGGTCACTTTAAAGGGTAGTCTGCTTCCTCGCAGCTGGACACAGATTGTGGTAAACAAGTTTTGACACACTTATGCTAAAAACTATTCATATCATTGTATACAAAGTCAGTGTTCGTGCAAGACCAGATTTTGGATTTAATCTATCTATCTATCTATCTATCTATCTATCTATCTATCTACCTACCTACCTACCTACGTACCTATCTCTCTTTCTAAACCAGCACATGTGCTGTAAACAAACAATAGTCACACATTCTCATGTGCTCAGGGCTGCTCTGGGTTTTAGCTTTGAAACTCTATCCTCGCTACGAGTATCCCTAACTCCAGGTTACTTTTCTCGCCCATAAAAGTTTCACATGTTTTTGTTATGTCTCCATTTGAGAAGGGAGGGAGGAAAGGTGGTATTATGTGGAGGAGATACTGGTTTGGCTGCATATTTTAATCCACGTGTTTCTTAGGAGAGGGCATACAATTTTTAAATATCTATCCGAGGGGGAAGAAAAAACAAATCATTATATTCTTGCTCTCGGATGTAAATTAATGCAACTTGCCTGCAGTATTTTTTAAGAAGGCGCCCTTTACAAACGTGCTTCCAGGGAACTGTTGCAAGGGCAGTTAAAAACGCATGCTCAGTCGGCAGAGAGCATTTTTAGATGATTATCGGAACCTATCGATTTCATCAAAGATGCTCCATTAAAAGCTGGGGGATGTTGATCTCTTTTGACCTCCCCTCGGCAGCGCCAGGACGTGAAAAGCCACGTCTCGGGAAGGAGCAGGGAGATTTGAGGGTCCCTTTGCAACATTTCATTTTACACCAGTCAAGTTAAACTCAGCATATTTGATCAAATATTTATTTTTCCCCTTGTTGTTTCCCTGCCCCATTCAATACTCGGCTGAATAAATCAAAGGGACCCCAGCAGCAGTTAAAGCGCCCTCTGGTTACGAATTGTTTACTGACGGCCGCGGTCATAGGATAATATTTAAAAAAAACAAGCTTGTTTCTTACAATAACTGTTTATTATTTCACATGATTTGGGTTTGCATGTTTTGGAGGAAAGAGGCGAAGCCAACTCAGTGTCTACACTGTGTTTAATTAATCGTGTACTCAACTTCGGCTCACATACCACATCCAAACCCCTGGGAGGCTTTTTCATAAGCTCTTTGGGTTTGTGTTTTGTTGTCTTTTTTTTTTCTCTGTGTGTGTGTGTGTGTGCGCGAGTGTGTCACAATCTTTTCATTAAATGCTCTGAAATGGGAACTTCAGGCCAAACGTGTGTGTCTGAGAGCCAGGCTATACCGCAAGCAGAAAAGATATTTGTATATGCATCCAGATCTTATTTAAAGGAAAGACAACTACAAAAAAAGAGGAGAAGGGATACAATTTCAAATGCTTAATACAGCTGTGCGGCCCATCTCTCGCAATAGAACGGGTACACTTAAAAGACGGACTCGGGTATGTAAGATTTTCCCGACGCATGTATAACCCGATACCGTTGTTGCTTCTGCACGGGTTTTTGGGGCTCTCCGGACAATAGAAAGCCTCGTTGTTCTCTCCAGTGCCGAAGGAATGGCGAGGAGATAAAGCCCTAATGAATTGGTTTGGCTGTATTTTGTCCTGCCGCACAGTAGAATTCGGAGCTCGTCAGAATTACTTGCAAAATATGTTCCTAATCCAAATGAGTAAAACGATACACATATAGTGTAAAACATAGTTAGGAGAACAAGCCTCCGGATGGCTGGAATAAAATTAAATCTCAGTCTAATTTTTAACAGGATAATCCGCCAAAACAAGCCAACCTTCTCTCTCCCCCCCCCCACCCCCCGCCCACGTCCCAGCG
>NW_015090803.1:10246992-10249173 GCF_001431845.1 Calidris pugnax
AGTAAAGATAAAATTAGTGGGGCCGCCATTTGTCACCTAACTTGGCACAGATACAGCTCCTAAACCTCCTGTTTGAAAACCGCCTTCTTTGGAGCAAATCCAGAAAAAAAAAAAAAAAAGGAAAAAAAAAAAAAAGGAAATCTGGCACACATGCACGTTCCTGACAACTGACAGTTCCAATATTAAATAACTATACCCTGATTGCATTAATTTTTGGAGCTGTATAAAATGTAATCCGCGGCTATACTCTCAGATAGGCGGCGCATGCACTCCTGCAAGAGACTGCAAGGCCGTTTATGTTTTCACAAATTGCAGTTTGCCCGTGTCTACAAATAAAAGCATATTTTAATTACCTCGCAAAATGCGTCTCTGGATTAACAGTGCTGATCTTTTGGGTTATACGGGCCAATAATAAAAAGATAAATCACGGTTTAACACGATACATTCTGAGATTTCCAGTCAGAGCTTGCTTAGGCTGAGCTGTCGGTTTTTATTTATTCCCTTTTTGTTTTTAATTTTAGTCTAACCAATAAAACGACTTAACGACGCTATTAATGCATCTATTATATTTTTCTTAGATCAATAAAGTTTTATTTTGATAGTGTTGTCTATGTACGTCGTGAATTTAGATTCTCCGCGAAAGCACCTTCTCGACGGTTTTGATATTTATCAGAATTTTATTTGCTCGGTTTTATAGACCCTCGGACAGCTTTACTTACAGAAGTAGAATTAAAAAGAAAGTATTTTTCGTCCCCTGGCGTCCACAATATTCTTTAAAATTTCTTTTAAATAGGGGTTAAGCTCCAAGGGACACATTGTTAAGCGCTGGAAATGCAGTAGCTACACCCAGCGCATGCCAAATTAGCTCAGTTTAGTCAGAATTGACCATTATCTTTTATAGTTACGAATCAAGTGAACATTATTAGTTTTACTTCACTGGGTTTGATGATGCTGGTTACTATTTGCCTTGGCCTTGTTAGCGATTAAAGAAAGCGGAGATAATGCAGCGCGGAGCTGAGTTCATGATCTAGACGGAGGCAGTGCCTTGACCATCAAACCGGCACCCTTCGCAGGGATCAACACAAAAACTCACGGCCTCGCTGGACCCGAGAAGGGGCGTTAAACCTCGCAAAACCTAGCAGAGGAAGCTAAAGAAAACTTAAAACCTTCCAAATTGTCCCCGGCTTCCGTGCCTTTTGTCTGTTTTCCCCGCATTAGCTGGCAGAGGGGGAGAAAAAAGCCAACTCGTATTTCTCCCGATGCATTTCGAGTCGTTTTACTCCGGCTGACGAGGATTGCAACCTACTTTTATAGGCCTTTCCCTCTCTTTAATCCAATTTTTTAAAAGGGAGCTGCTTATTTCAAAAACAGCTTTGGAAGGATTTCAAGTGTTGCTCCTCGGTTCCGTATGGCTTTTAGGTTTGCAATCCATTTCTATTTAATTTGGCAAATGCAAAATAAACATACCGCAAGAGCGGACTTCCCCGGAGTAATTTTTATACCTGACTTGTGTAGAGAAATGTATTTGGAAGGCGGTGTTGAGGCTCACGTTTCATTTTATTTAGATCTGTATTTATAACGCTAAGCCTATTGATAATAGCCTTCCTGTATACCAGCCAATAAACCGGTGCCTTATATGGTATTAATTTTGTTAGCAGTGATATGGCCCTCATAGGAATCTGATAAGGGTTTGTCCATCGCACATTAACACATCGTGAGGTTAGTCAGGCTGGGGAAATACAAATAATATTACAGGAGGAGATGCGGGAAAACAAAACAAAACTCAACTCCAAGGTTTTGTGGTGTTTTGCTGTTTTGTTGTTTTTTTTTTCTATAGGCTGTGGGATCTACCCCCGTCACCGCATCCCAGGGGCCGGTCAGAAGGAAGCCGCGCTGTGATGCTGGCCCCACCACACTGCAAAAAAAAAATCAGATTTAATGGGTATCGCGAAGTTGTGGCAGCTTCTCCCTGCGCCGGCGCTGGCCGCGGGTGCGGAGGGAGGCCGGGGAGGGCCCCGCCGGCTCGGCTGGCCCGCGGGAAGGGACCCTCGCCTCCCGCCGCACGGGAGGACCCCTCGGGGGGAACGTCACCCTGCGGGAAAAGCGTTTCCTCCTGGCGGGGAAACATTGCGGGGCGAGACCACGTGGGGCTTGACAGATCCGTGGGGTGCGGGGGGGTAA
>NW_015090803.1:10249183-10249511 GCF_001431845.1 Calidris pugnax
GGAGTACTGGGCACCCCTTGGCTAAAGAGCCCTTAATTTCGCGGGCTAGGCAGCGAGGCGACTTCCAAATGGCATCAGCGAGAGATGATGGAAGTGAAAGCAAGCCATCATTAAGCGATTCATTAGAAAATCTATCTGTCTCTCTGTCTGCGTCCCTGTCTGTCTGCTATCTGTCTGCTGCCTCCGTCACAATTACATATTGACTGGACAGGGCTGTCTAATATCTCAGGATTCATCTGCTTACTCTTCTTTCTATTATTTAGTATTATTTAGTACAGTGCTTGTGAAAGAGACGCTGCTTTTGAAGAAGGGAAAAGTGAATGACCCA
>NW_015090803.1:10249521-10255186 GCF_001431845.1 Calidris pugnax
ATATAAACACATCAATAAACAGGGTGCGCAGCATCCTGCGAGGATCCATTTGAACTGCTCGCGTCTGGATTCTTTCTGTGGCATATGTCTGGCTTTATATTTTAAATGGTAATCAGAGCTCGGGAAGAATCCAGCGTTAACTAAAGCATCAGGAGCTGCAACCGCACAATCAATCCTCCCAGAGTGGCATTGCTCCCTAAGAGATCCTTCAGCGCAGCAGCGAGCATTTTATCTCCAAGAAATTGAAGCCCAGCCCGGCGTTGGTGTTAGGCTGGAAGCAGCCCCCTTCCTCAGTAGTTTAACGCCGAGAGGCACCAGGCCCCTTTACGGTTTCCAATGATCCGTGATAAACAATAACACATCTTTTATTTCTTAAAAAACCGAGACAATCAAATAAAACGAGCAGAGCCCGAGCATAAAACACCGGGCGAGCCGTGGCTTTATTAATTTCGTGAGACACATAAGCTGCGCGGGGAGGTGAGCAGGCACCGCTGCCGGAAAGCCCAACCGCGGGGAGAGAGAGGTGATAGTAAAAGCTTCATCTGGACACTGCTTCAGCCTAGGTATAATAAACATCAGGACCGCCGGGCTATTTTATAGCGGTGCGTGTGATAAGAGGGGAGCAAAACTTGGAGCCAGGACCGGCAAAGCCCTCTCCTTCCCCTTCCCCTTCCCGGGAGCGCGGCTCCCGCCCAGGCGCAGCCACTCGCCCATGTGGGGCGAAGCGTGCGCGCCTGTGTGTATGGAAATCCATATTACACATTAATATACATCTATCTCCCAAATTCAGAGGTCGACCTGAGAGCAGCTCGGTGCATACGAAACCAGACGGGGAGGGGTTGCTGGGGAGGCCCCGGGCTTCCATTGGCTGCAAGCGTCTGCCGTGGTGCGGGGGTATCTCTAATCATATTCAGCATGTTTTGCACAAGAAATGTCAGCCAGAAAGGGCTATCTGCTCCCTTCGCCAAATTATTCCACAACAATGTCATGCTCCGAGAGCCCGGCTGCAAACTCTTTTTTGGTAGACTCCTTGATCAGCTCGGGCAGAGGAGAAGCGGCGGGAGCGGGAGGCGGAGGAGGAGGAGGAGGAGGCGGCTACTACCCCAACAGTGGTATCTACCTGCCACAAGCGTCCGATCTGTCCTACGGGCTGCAAAGCTGCGGACTTTTCCCCGTTTTGGGCAAACGCAATGAAGGTACTTCTCCAAGCATGGTCCCCGGCTCGCACCCCTACGTGTCAGGGATGGAAGTGTGGCTAGACCCCCCCCGGTCCTGTCGCATGGAAGAGCCGGAGAGCCAGCAGGCCACCTCGTGCTCCTTCGCTCCAAGCATTAAGGAGGAGAGCTCCTACTGCCTCTATGACTCAGAGAAATGCCCCAAAGGCTCGGCCTCCACAGACCTCGCTCCCTTCCCGCGTCTGAGCGGCGAGGCCAGCCCGGCCGGCGGCGGCGGCGGCGGTGGCGGGGTCCCGGTCCCGGGCTACTTCCGCCTCTCCCAGGCTTATGGCACCTCCAAGAACTACGGCGCAGGGTCGGCCGGGGCTGCCCCCTTCCCTCCGCAGCCCCCCGGCCGTTTCCAGACGCCTCCATCTTTGCCTCCCGTCCCGGACGGCGGGAGGAAGGAGGACGAGGAGCGCTCCCCCAGCCCCTTGGCGTGTGTCTCCCAGAGGGAGGACGAGACTCAGGCTTCATCTTCCACCGCAGAGGAGCTCTCTCCGGCTCCGTCGGAGAGCAGCAAAGCCTCTCCCGAGAAAGACCCCGTAGGTAAGCGAATGATGATGCTGATGGTGGTGGCGATGATTTTTAAAAAAAATTTTTAAAAAAAGGAGGAAAATAATAAAAAAAAAAAGCGGTTGAGGATCGTAGTGGCATCGCGATGCGAAAGGAAGATCCCAGCTGCCCCGCGGGGCTGCCAAGAAGCGCTGCTCAGACTGACCTTCTGAACTTTGTAATATTCGGGCATGGGGTTGCCGTAAAAATTAATGTCCGTCCTATAGTTTAAAACCCTTAGAGCCTCCGCTCCGGGCAACTTTAGCCTGCATGCTGCTTAAACATATAGAAAAACAAGATCAATCTTTCCCCTGTGATGTGAAGGTGCCTACCAGATAACAGAGATGTTTGTAAAGCATCCAAAATAAGCAATAGGCAGTGCCAATAAATAAACCTATTAACGCGGTAAGTTATATTTTACGATCCAGAATGCTTTTCGGAATAACAGCCGCGCTGAAATGTGCCATCTATGAACTGCTATCAAATTAGACTGATGAATGCACCGCGAATATCCTTCAGCGTCTACACTAGATAACAGGGTTGTTATTTATTCATTTGCTTATTTATTTCCCTTTCGGGTCCCCATGGCAAAAAAAAAAAAAAGAAAAAAACCTCCCCTTCCCTGGGCGGGAGACTTTTCAGGCGCTTCTCTTCGGCCGCATTTCAGACGCCCTATAATTCCTTCAGGCGCCCCGTTGGAAAATAATAAGGTCAAAACAAAACAAAAAAAAAAAAAAAAAAGAAAGCGGAAAACTACTAGAAAGCCAACCCCAAACCACGAACCACTCCGAGCCATCGAAGGATTGGTGTTATCTCTTTCCCAGCCGGTTCTACTGATAGGAATAAACACCCTGCGATGGGGGATTTTTAATAGGTTTATGTGGTTTTTGTTTTCTCCCCCAAAATGGTTGGAAAAGAGAGGGCCGGGGCGAGGCTCCCCGGGAAGGCAGGAGCTGGAGGCAGGGAGGCTCCGGCTTCCCAGATCACCTTGTTTTCCGCCTCCAGAGCACACTGGCAAAGTTTAGATCCGCAGGCCTTGTTTTTTGGGAAGCAGGTGCCTGGGGGGGGTGAAAACAGACCCCAGGCCATTCACCAAGCCCTCCCTCAGTAACAGTGGGCTTGGAGCAGCCGAGGGGACGAAGGGCTTTGGGGGGTCGAAGATGAGCTGCCCAGAGGGGCACCCAGCCCCGCAGGAGGCTCTTCGGACCTTTTGGAGCAGAGGTAGATTTTACCGGGCGAATCCAGGACGTTTGGGAAACCTCTTTGAAGCTCTCTGGTTCCCACCAGGACACCCCCCATCCCAATTCCCCGCAGCTGGCGGAGCGAGAACCCCCGCACACACACACACACACGCAGATGCTCCATCCACCCTCTCCCCCCAACCCCAGCTCTTTGCCTCCTCCTACCCCGCTGGTAACGTCCCTTTTTTACTTTCTCAAAACTAGGCAATTCAAAAGGAGAAAATGCAGCAAACTGGCTCACGGCAAAAAGTGGCAGAAAGAAACGGTGCCCTTATACCAAGCATCAAACTCTCGAGCTGGAAAAGGAGTTTCTGTTCAATATGTACCTGACTCGTGAGCGTCGCCTAGAGATCAGCCGCACAGTCCACCTCACAGACAGACAAGTCAAAATCTGGTTTCAGAACCGCAGAATGAAACTGAAGAAAATGAACAGAGAGAATAGGATTCGGGAGCTCACAGCCAACTTTAATTTCTCTTGATGAACCTATAAACACATCTTTATGGTTTAAAGAGCCAGTATCATTTTCCTAGGCTGTAGTCATCCGCACCTGTATGGATTAACGATTTTTTTTTTTTTTTTAGGCGTTCTCAATATGTCCTTAACCTCTTAAGAGCCGCTTTGGGGTGGGGGGTGGAGGGGCGGACTAAAGCCACGCTAATGCACAAAATGCCGTGCGTGAACCTTCCCGCTTCTTTCAGCCTTCCCCGGGGCCGGTTTATTCCTTTAAGCTTTGAAACACAGAAATACCATTTCAGGAGCTGCAAATATCTTTCCCCTCATATCTCTCTCTGAAAAGTAAACAAGCTCGGTTAAAGACGCATTCTTCTAAATTATAAGCGGTGTAACTTGGACTGTACATAGCTGCAGAATGAAGAATTTAAGCCTCGCCATATTTCTATATATTGGGAGCTTTCCCCCCCCTCCGTTTTCCTTTTCTCCCCCCTCCCCCCTTTTTCCTTCGAAAAGCAGGATTTACAATAATGAAATGCAGGCATCCTTTAAAAGGGCTTCATGGGAACGGGTGTTAAGAGCGATTTTTTTTTTCTGCTTTACCTTAAAAGTCAATATTACAGCTTTAAAATTGGCCAGGAAAATGAATTCTCTTCTCTTTAAAGGTATAAAACAGTTCGTGTTGCTCATGGACTAAATTATGACACTTACCTCTGAATTTCTCTCGCTCTTTATGGTTGTAGATATTTACTTAATGTAGTTTTGCTTAAATATGTGGAATTAGTGATTTTTTTTTTTCTATAAATAACGTTACCGTTGGTAACGCATGACAAGCACACATAAATTCCCCCTTGAGAAGAAAGTAGTCACTTTTTCCTCACTAATTTCACTGAAAATAATATATCCTGAACATCAGAAGGACTTTCTGAGCCAGAGTCTGAGATTGCGAGGGAGAATATGTTCGTCTTCCTTTATACTGTGAAGTTACATGCATTAAAGGGTCAAACATATAGGTGAAAAAAATTTAAAAAGAGAAAAAAAAAGGGGAAAAACTATAAATACAGATATGTATAAATGTCTATTATTATTAAAATGCCGGTACTGTTTTAAGCAAATGCATTCTATCGTTATTATAAATGTTAGTTCTAGCTATATCTAGTTCTTACCTTAAATCGGAATAAATTAATATTGTAATGCTGCTGTGCGTGAAAAAGACGATGTTTATGTTCTCATAGAAGAATAAAAAACCGTGGAATGAATCCTTTTAATTTTACCTCTTTTTGTGACTGTTTATCCTCAGGTTCTACTTTATGTCTTCGAGAACTTTTACAACAGGAATAGTTGCCTAAACCCCCTGCAATTACTTTAGGAATCTATTTAAATATTACCTAGACGGTCGTAATTTGTCTGGGCCATATAGCGATGGTGCTCTAAGGTTTGTCGGCTTTTGTTCAGTTTTATGACTTGCTAGTATATCTGGATTGTTGCTGTCTTGAACGAGTGGTTTCAGTTGACTGAGGAGCTGCATAGACTGAGGAAGCAAATTACTATTTCTTGAGGGTAGGGAAACGAGATATATATGTATATATATTGTTATTTTTTTTTTTAACCGAACACCTCCAAGTGTGCGGAGATCTTTAACTCCAGCGGACGCTGACAAAATTCTAGCTTTATCTCAGGGCTGAGAAGAAATCGTAAAGGTGAGCGCATGGGGAGGGAGAGGGGGGGGACACCCCAGCCTGGGAGTGGGGGGACACCCCAGCCTGGCCTCCCTGCCAGCGGGCCCCTCCAGACAAGGCTGCTCCCTACCTGGCTGCATGTGGAAGAGCTTACTTCACCCAGGCTGATTCTTTTTTTCTTTCTCTTTATTTTTTTCTTTATTTTCTCTCTTTTTTTTTTTTTTGTTTTTTGTTGCATCCCCCCATTCTTGCTGCATGCTTAGCTAATAAGAGCCTTGCACAAAAGGAAGGTAAAAGGAGGGTTGGGAGAAGAGGGACGGTTCATGCTTCCTTGCAGGGTATGTGTCTGCCGGGAGGGAGGCGGGGGGGGGACGGACAGACAGACAGACTTTGAACCCGGGCTTCCTGGGAGCCGTTAGCTTTTCATGATGTAACATTGTCGTGCACGGCCTTTTTCTTCCCGATTGCATCTGCATGGAGAGGGGAGAGCTGCCGGGGGGTGGGTGGGTGAAGGGGGGTGGGGGT
>NW_015090803.1:10255351-10255824 GCF_001431845.1 Calidris pugnax
CTGGTTTTATTTTCGTAGCGGGATCCTTGCCTTAAAGACCACGGCAAAATGGGGAAAAGTAATAATTAGCGCCTGAGAACTGCTCTGTGGTTTAGGTAGTTTCATGTTGTTGGGGCTCCACCTTTCTCTCTACAGCACGAAACTGCCTTAATTACTTCAGCTGATAATCATCACCAGGTACGCTTGGTGCGAAGGGTCCTTTCTGCCCGAAGAAACCTTAGCGCTGAAGGGATCTCTGTAGGCGTCAAGTCCCAATGCCATTGTTCCCCATCTGCAACGGAGCCTCCTTTGATTCCTCAGATAAAACACGGCAGCCGAGGGGGGAAGCTTGACAAGTTCTTCAAGGTTAGCCTAGCTCCTAAAGCGAGTCCCTGCCTGCTTGCGGGATTTTCGTATGGCTCATAGGCTGCACTCAAGGTCAGGTGCGTTTTTTGCCTTCTGCTCGGCGTGGGTCGAGCTCGGGGGGCGGGAGG
>NW_015090803.1:10255859-10259733 GCF_001431845.1 Calidris pugnax
GTGGCAGGGCTCCGCCAGCCCCGCGTGGCCGCCCGTCGGGCCCGCTCCCCCGGGGGCCGCCCCGCAAGGCCTCGGTTACGATCACGATTGCGGCGCGGGCGCGGCCGCCCTCCGCAGCGGCGGAACGGGCAACAGCGACCTCTCCGGGCCCACCGCCACCGCCGCCGCCGTCTTTTGTTGTCCGCAACGCGACCGCGGGCAGGGGCAGCCTCCCGCCGGGCCCTCCGCCCCGCCAGCCGAAAGGCAGGCACGGGAAAGGGCAGAAATCTCATTCATTGGGGGCTTTATTTCTATTAATATTCCTTTTTTAAGCAACCGTGATTCTTTTTGCCTAAAAAAAATAATTAAAAAAAAAAAAACCCAAACTACAAACTTTTCCGAAACTCCAGGCCGGGGTGCAGGAACCCGGAGGAGGTCGGTTAGTGGATTTTTAGCTCGACTGATCCTAAGCGGTTTCTTTAGCGAAGGAGGCGTCCCCGGCTGGGGCAGGAGCAGAGCTCCGCGGTGCAGTCAAATTTAAGTGCTTGTGGCTGCCTCTAGACACGCCGTGCTCCTGACGGGCTGTCTGCGGGGGCTGTGGACATGCGGGGAAGTGTATTACCCTCTGTTTGCCTGGGTGTGCTTCTCTGGCGTTCGTACGTTGGTTTGCTTCTGCCCTTTATTTCCCATTTGAATCGCATGGTCCTGATTTTTGGACCGCTCCCCGCAAAATTCTGATTTTTTTCTCTCCGCTGTGCCAAAAAAAAACCCCACCTCCGTGGATTGGGAGCCCCGGCGATTCCGTGAGAGAGGTTTGCAGTGGCAGGAAGCCCTGGGAAAAGGCGATCCTGAACTTCCCGTTCAGGGGAGAGACCGCCAGCCCCCGCGGATTCCTGCTCCGCGCTCGCGTACGCTCCGCGCGTCTCCGCAGTGCGTGGCTAAGGAAGCAGGGCTTGCCGATGCTCCCCTCCCTCCCCCGCTTAAAAAACGACGGGGCCTTCCAGTTGCAGCCGGGGATAAGAGCTGGAGAATGGGAGCTCTGCTAATTGGGCTGTACCGGCGGGGAGGGCAGGGAGGATTTTTATTCAGGCACGATCGCTCCTGCGGTGCCTCGTTCCTGGGAATTCCGATTTCATCTCACAATTTGATGTGAAGGTCTGTTTTTGCCCGGTTTGGGGTGTAAGGGTGTAAAAAACTACAAAAACCTTAAGTAATTTGCAACGCAAATTGTAAGGCAGCCCGAGCTGCCTCCAGTAGCCCTCGTGGCTCGTATGCAAAAAAAGTACTTTGGGGAAAAATGGGTGTAAAAGGACGAAAAGAGAGGGCGAACGCTCCAGCGTTGTAATCAGCAACGTGGCCGCGTGAAAAATGCCTGTAATTATTTGCTATATTTTATCTCTTGCTTTCTGCACACCCTCTCCTGCCGCTTGGCTGCCGGCAGTGAACAAATGCAGAATTTTACAGGGAAATAAAAATGCAGGCGCCTTCTCTTAAACGTTATTGTTATTGTTATTCATTTGCTATTATTTTTGGTGAGGAACCAAAAAAATGAAACCCGCTGCAAGTTGAGAACCCAAATTCGAATATAAACATCCAGGACTCCTGCCGCTAAGATTATTTTTTCTGAATGGAAAAAGGAAGTTCTACAATCACATTTCACCACAGCTGACTCTTAATAATAAATACAAATGACGTCGAGTTCCGTCTTTCCAGGAAAGAAATACAATTATTTTTTTCTATTACGGCGTGTCTATACAATGGCCACAAAAAATAGCAGAGGAGAGCTTTATTTGCATTTTTTAAATTGTTAGAAAATAACGGGCTCCTTGTTTGCGGAGATCTTGCAACTGTTCCGTAATTTTCGAACTTTAATGGGGGATAATAGTTTCATTATGGGCCTTTGTAATTCTGAATGGGGGAGAGAGCGTTGTTAAAATAGGATCTCTGTAAGATTTCGGATTAAACCGTTGGGAAGACATGAAAAGAAAAAAAAAAAAGAGAGAGAAGGAGAGAGAGGGAGCGAGACAGCCCACATAGCGATGTAAAACTAATTAGAACCACACTTTCGCATGCACAATATTTACACGTGATTTTAATTATTTCTTCGCCGTCCCTACCATTTTCTGGGCTCTATTTTCAATAAAAGATATTTCGAGTAAATTGACACTCTCGCGGATATTTTTTGGTGCCCCTTGCATCCCATGGACCGCGCTCCTGCGCCAACCGCGGGGATAAACGGCGTGAGCGTTCGCCAGAGGGGGAAAAAAAAAAAAAAAAAAAAAAAAGAAGAAAAATCAGGGAGTCCCAGGCATATTTGCTAAAGCGCTCGGCCACGACTTTAATTCCTAACACTGGACTTGGATCTGGCCGCCTCTTACTTTCCTCCCCCCTCCTCTCCTCCTCTCCGCGCACCCTCCCCTCTTTCTGCGGAGAACTGTAACCCTCCGCTCGGTTTGCGATGCCGCTAGCAGGCAACGGAGGTGCCAGCAAATAAATAACTATATTGGCACATAAATTTGATTCAGCAGAACGCGGGGCGGCCGCCTGCGAGCCCCTCTTTGAGAGCGGGGTGCCTTTCGGCAGTGGGGAGACGGGGCTTTTCTTCCCCTTTCCCCCCGCCGCTCGCCCGCAGAGTTAAAGACTTAATCGTGGTGATAAATACCGCCGCCCGGCTCTGCCCGGCTCCGTTCCTCTCCGGAGCTCCGGTCGCCGCCGCTCCCGGCCCCGGTTCCTCTCCCCGGCCCGGCGAGGGGGGGTCCCCGGCGGCCGCGGCCCCGTCCAAGGGCAGGGGCAGAGCGGGCAGGCGGTGCGGGGAGGAAGAGGAGGGTGTTTCGGTCACTGCCGCGCTCTGCCCGGGTGGTGAAGTGCAGTTTGGTGCGGGCCAAGCCTAAATAAGGAGCCAGAGCCTGCCCCGGTCCTCCTCCGGCCGGGCGGGGAGGGCCGGCTCGGCGGCGCGGTTTGGGAAAGGGGATACGTTGAATTTGACTTTAAGCTGCCAGCTCCTGAGCCGAACGGATCGGGATTATTTACAGTGAGTTCCCAAACTAAACACAATAGTATAATTTAACCTTTCCAAGCACTCGTAAATTTTTACGGCTGTGAAACACGGCCATGCAAATGAGCGCGCTCATAGTTACTGACTTAATAACAACCCCGTGGCTCCCGAAACAATAACTCCTTATGAAATATAATAAATATATATTTAAATACAGTATACCGCAACTGCTATTTTGCTTTTTTTATTGCTTCAATTATTGTATAATTTTATGTGAAGGTCTCCGATCACAAGGGTGGCGGTTTTGTGTTGGTTTTGTTTTTTGTTTTTTTTTTTTCGCGGGGAACACGACCCACTGATGGGATGATTAATTATGATATAAAATAGTCCGCTTAAACGAAAAAAAAAAAAAAAAAAAAGAGGAGAGGGAGAGAGAAAGAGGGAAGGGAGGGCTGTAATACGGAATCTGATCTTTTAATCTCAGTTGGCCGCAATTAAAACAAACCTCGCCGTATAACTCCAATATCCCTTTGCATAAAAACATATGGCCTCGCTATAAAAATTATGGCTGGAAAACACTGACCCATTAATAGCCCGCGGACTGATTTATACTTTATTGTTCTGCTCCCCCCGCCACGTGACCGGGGGCAGCCAATGGGCGCCCGGGCTGCCCTCAACTTATTACTGACTCTACTTCTCCGCCAGCACCAAGTTGTTACGTGAAACCCGCAGCCCCGAACCGCGGCGGGTCCGCCGCCCGCGCCCGCCCGCCATGTCGGCTCCCGGGACCCTCAGCAATTACTACGTGGACTCCTTCCTGGTGGCGGAGGGGGACGAGCTGGCGGCGCCCCGCTACGCCCCCGCCCCTCTAGGGCCGCCGCCGCCGCCACCGCGGCCGGC
>NW_015090803.1:10259743-10260931 GCF_001431845.1 Calidris pugnax
ACCCCGAGCTGGCCCCCTGCAGCTTCCAGCCCAAGGCGCCCGTCTTCGGCCCCCCCTGGAGCCCCGCGCACCCCGCCGGCGCCAGCGGCGTCCCCGCCGTCTACCATCACCCCTACGCGCACCACCAGGCACCGCCCGACGGCAGGTACATGCGTTCGTGGCTTGAGCCTGTGCCGGGCTCCTTGTCTTTCCCCGGGTTACCTACCGGCAGGCATTACGGCATTAAACCTGAACCGCTGGCGGCCAGGAGGGCTGACTGTACCACGTTTGACACTCACACTTTGTCTCTCTCTGATTATGCTTGTGGTTCTCCTCCAGTTGATAGGGATAAGCAAAGCCACGAAGGCGCATTCTCTGAAAGCAATGGAGAAAGTGAGGCAAACGGAGAGAAACCGCAGATCGATCCAAGTAAGTGGGACTGCGGGGGTAATGGACTTCAGGGGCGCCGCCAGCCCCCCCGGCGGCGGGGAAGGTGTCGAGGCTCTGGGGTTAATTACGCGGCCGAGCACCGGCTGCCGCCGCCGCCGCCGCTCCGGAGCTCCCGGGTCTGCCATCTGCAGAAGCCGGCGCTGCCTTTCGCAGGCTCCGACGGGGTGCAGGGTGGCTGGGGCTCTCCCAAGGCTGAAAGGAAAACAAAAAAACCCCACCCGGCAACTGCAACTTAAACAAAACAAAACAAAAAAAAGAATGGCCGAAACCCGTCCACCCCCGCCCCAGTCACTCCAGCAAACTCCGCAGGACGTGCTCGCATCCTCCTCCTGCCCCGCCGTGCTCCCACGCGTGGGCAAAGGCCGGGTGGGGAGAGAAGGTGCCTAGAAAGCGTTGGATAAGAATCTCATCTCTTTTTTTTTTTTTTTTTTTCCTGTTGTTGTTGTGTGTATGTGTGCGTGTGACGGCTGTTGCGGGGCTGAGAGCAGAAATCTCGCCATTGACTCGGTGTCCCGTCCCCGTTTCCCCCCCTTTTCCCCCCCCAACTTCGTCTCCTCGGTTGGAAAACCCCCCCGGGCTGACTGGTCCCAGGGCTGCGGGAGTGGCGGTGGTGGCAGAGCGCCTCGGGATTGCTGTCGCGATTTAACGCCGTGCGAGTGAGGGTGCTAAAGCGGGGGAGGCTTTAACTCTGCCAGCTCCTCGGGTCTTGCCAGCGATGACACGGGAGAAGGTGGAAATTAAAAAAAAAAAAAAAAAAAA
>NW_015090803.1:10261093-10261962 GCF_001431845.1 Calidris pugnax
AGTGAGACGATTTGGATGACATGTTGGTCTGGCTGGTCACTCCCCGGGCTGGCAGTTTGGGGAGAGGGGGTGTGGTGGGTGCGTGGGGAGGCCAGGAAGGAGGGAAGGAGCAAGGAGGGAGAGAGAGAGGAGGAGGAGGAGAAAGTATTTTTAAAATTGCATCCTGCAAACAATAAAAAGAGGGGAGGGGAGGCGGGGGCGGCGGGGCTTTGCCGCGTGTGGTTGCGTGTGACCTCTCCATGTGTCTGTATTTTGGAGTCCATTGTGCCTCCTCGTCCTCCCTGCCTGGAGGAATGAGAGCCACCTCCTTCACCCCAGTATCGGGACACCTACGCGGCTGGTCCTGCGTGGGTCTCCCCTCCCCAGATCCCCCCCTTCCACCCCCCTGCCCCCAGCCTGAACTTCTCCTGTTGTTTTCGTTGTAGATAATCCAGCTGCAAACTGGCTCCACGCGAGGTCCACCAGGAAGAAGCGATGCCCTTACACCAAGCACCAGACGCTGGAACTGGAGAAGGAGTTTCTGTTCAATATGTATCTCACTAGGGACCGTAGGTACGAGGTGGCCAGGCTCCTCAATTTAACTGAGAGACAAGTGAAAATCTGGTTTCAGAACCGAAGGATGAAAATGAAGAAAATCAACAAGGACCGAGCGAAGGACGAGTGATGGCAACATGCGGGTTAAATTGAAAAATGCATAAAGTAAAAAAAAAAAAAGAAAAAAAAAAGGAAAAAAAAAAAAAAAAAAAAAAAAGTGCTGTAGACAGGACTAGAAAGGACAATGGGATGGACTGGGATTTTAAGAAGAGGTAAAGGCAAATAAGTGTTGTTTGTTTGTTGGGTGGTTTTTTTTTTTTTTATTTACTTGCTTC
>NW_015090803.1:10267397-10270893 GCF_001431845.1 Calidris pugnax
CTGTATTTTGGAGTCCATTGTGCCTCCTCGTCCTCCCTGCCTGGAGGAATGAGAGCCACCTCCTTCACCCCAGTATCGGGACACCTACGCGGCTGGTCCTGCGTGGGTCTCCCCTCCCCAGATCCCCCCCTCTCGCCCCCCTGCCCCCAGCCTGAACTTCTCCTGTTGTTTTCGTTGTAGATAATCCAGCTGCAAACTGGCTCCACGCGAGGTCCACCAGGAAGAAGCGATGCCCTTACACCAAGCACCAGACGCTGGAACTGGAGAAGGAGTTTCTGTTCAATATGTATCTCACTAGGGACCGTAGGTACGAGGTGGCCAGGCTCCTCAATTTAACTGAGAGACAAGTGAAAATCTGGTTTCAGAACCGAAGGATGAAAATGAAGAAAATCAACAAGGACCGAGCGAAGGACGAGTGATGGCAACATGCGGGTTAAATTGAAAAATGCATAAAGTAAAAAAAAAAAAAGAAAAAAAAAGGAAAAAAAAAATAAAAAAGTTAAAAATATATATATATTCCTCCCCTCGAGCCCTGCCATGCAATGCGTCTGGGTCCAGGCCTCGTTTTTTTCCCTTGGCAAATTCTGATAATGATTGTACCTTGATTGTCACAGAGGCCAGTTTACCAGGAGAGGTACAGTAAGACTTTTAATTTTCTAATAGGAAAGAAAAAGGGGGCATTAGCACGAAAAGGCTGTTTAGCTGGCTTGTATAAATCTACCTGTTTCTTCACTTACGGCAAGAAAAAAAAAAAAAGAAAAGAAAAAAAAAAAGAAGAAGAAAAAACTACCTTTTCATAATGCACAACTATTTACGGACTGTATAGTTTAGTCTACGTAGTTAATTTTATTCGCTCTTTGCGCGGCAGAGAGATCTCTGCTCTAATACTTGAACACTGTGTTTTATTGTGGTAATTATGTTTGTGACTCAATTTATGTGCTTGGGTGCTGTACCGGATGTAATGGTGTAAGCTAGAATTCAATTTGAACTCAGGTTGTTTATTATAAAAATTGCATAGAGTATAGCTCTGTAGTGTATTAAGTCTTTTCTGTATAATTAGACAGTTAACCTTTGATTGTAAAATATATATTATATATATCCCAACGCAAAAGAAAAAAAAAAAAGGTAGAAAAAAAGTTCGTCCGGGATGTCTGGGAATTACGGTTCTCAAAATATTGAAGCAAGTCATTTTAGTATGCACAGTTGATATATATATAGTACTGTCTTTGTCAGTTGTATATATAATCTATATATTAAAAAAAAAGTAAATAAACAGACTAGCTTAAATATTGTTTTTGCACCAGTGAGCAGTTATCAGATTTCGGAGCTATACGTATATGTGAAAAGGGTAACTACCTATGGTTTACGTTTTAATTTTAATCGAATGATTTGATGGTTATTGTAATGAAGGTTAATTTTATTGTTAATAAATTATACGCTATAAAAACCTACATTTGGTTATTGTAAATTTGTATCGATTTAAAAAAAAAAAACAAATAAATCCGGGAGGTTATGTTGATGCAGAACGTACACTGTCTATTTTGAAATAGTTACCTCATGGCCTACTGACCAAATCCTTGTGTTGAAATGATATTTAACTTTTTGCCAAATAAAATATATTGATTCTTTTATATTTTGTGATGTTTTAAGCTTATTAAGGAGGGGTTCTTCCACGGCACAGCGACTCTCGCCAGCAGCTGCGGGGCCAGGCGAGTAGCCCTGGGATTTCTAAGCCAAGGCAAACCCACGGTTCTATAAAGACAGATCCCAGGTGATGAAGATTTGGGCTTATTTTCCTCCTGAACTGGAAAGATTCGGGTTCCTAAACGCCATAGTTTGGCTGGGAGGAGGCACGGCTTCCCCTCTCCCGGGTAGATTTTGGTAAACTGGCTTTTGGGGTGCGAGGGGGGAGCCCCTTCGGATGGCAACGGGGGCACCTCCCCAGTTAACGCCGGTTTAATAAATTCGCCTGGCGGGGCGGGGGAATTTAGGACCAAACCAAAATGTCCGACGTTCTTCAGTGCGGACAATAATGTAAATCAGTTCAGGCAGCGACATTTAAGCGGAGCTGGTTAATTAGCCTCCACCAGAAAATGTCCAGCACTCGGTGTGCTTCAACATGCTCTCGGAGAAGGCTCGCTTTACCAGCGCCTTCATTTTAAATTCCCTTCTAGAGATAATTGCCCATGCAAAATATGCTATTTCAAACGCCACCCATTTTTTTTCCTTCCCTTGCCTTCACGTTTGGGATTTTGTTTTAATCTTTTAAATGTCCCGTGGCAAATAAAAACAACCCCTTGCGTTTTACTAGCGCCCGGGATTATATATGTACGGATAGATAGATAGATACAGATGCAGGCAAAATTTTACTGACAATTACAGTAGAATTTATGGTGTCAATTTTACTCTCCGATTTAGCCGAAGGAAAGAGCTGGGTGGCAGCAGGCTAGGGCAGAGAAGGCAGAATAGGATTTATTTTTAAAAACAGAAAGAAGGTTTCTTTGGAGTGGAAGATTTCCACACACACACCCCCCTCCCCATTGCACCCACCCCTCCCCCGCCGCCCCAAGCCAAACCAAGCTCAGCAACAAAAGAAAATAGCGAAGTCTGTGAGCTTGCTGAAATTTACCCTTGTTTTGGGCGGACATCTTACTGCTCAGAGTAGATATCCTCCATAATATGAGCCGCAGCCACACTCCTGCGCCACACCGACGCTTGTTTGCAAATATGTCGAATAACAATAAAAGCCTTCTTGTTTTACGGAGCTACACTTACATATAGATATATGTATTTAAAGCAAAATAAGACGGAACACGGTTATGGTCTTGGCAGAAGTTGTTGTTAGGAAAATTCAGAGCCATACAGCGCAATAAAAGAAAATGACTGCTGTAACCGTTTATGGGGTGTAAAACGCTGCAGGGCTGAAGACAAAACTTAGGGAGCCGGCAAGAAGTTTACAGATGTGCAGAACTGCGGGAGGAAAAAAAAAAAAAAAAGAAAAAAAAAAAACCACAAGAAGCTTTCGGCTTCCCCTTGAAAAAAAAAAAAAAAAAAAAAAGAAAGAAAGAAATCCGGGGTAAGATTTGATGAGTTCTAATTAGCGAAAGGGAGCTCGTTCTGGTGTGCACACACACAAAAAAGCCCCTAATTGATCCCTGAGCCAGTATTTGGGGATGCTGGGACGCCCTCTGTTGTTGCAGACAGAGGCAACTTCAAAGAATCAGCATTAAGAGTGTGTAATAAATGACGGGTCTGCAAACTGTCTGGAATTCGGCTCTTAATGAGTTTACAACTGTCCAGCCACAATTAAGATTTTCTACAAAAGCCTTTTCATTTGTTTTGTCTGGCTGTTTTAGATAAAGCGGGCGAGCGGAAATAACAACCTTTTATTGGCCTTCCCCTGCTTAAATCCAGGCTGGGAGGTGGACATTTATCTTCCCGCGGGCTGGCGGGCAGAGGCGCTGGCTCCGCGGGGCCGGGGCGGCGGTGGCGGCGG
>NW_015090803.1:10270960-10272999 GCF_001431845.1 Calidris pugnax
CGGCGGTGGCGGGCGGGGGCCGGCAGGTGGCGCTGTGACCCCGCGAAAGACAGCCCTCCAGCCCGCCCGCCATCAAGCGCTCGGCCGCCTCCCCGAAAAGCTCCTAAAATGTCGACTTTACGGGAGCATAACCGGGGCTGGAAACGCCGGTTTGGTTTTAACAAAGGCCCAGGGGGATGAGGGTGGGTGTCTCCCCCCCAAACTTATCCTGGGAATAGGGTGAGGGATGCCAGCGGGCGCGGTTGGGGTGACATTCACCACGCTGGCTGCACTCGTGGCAAAAGTCAAGCTTGCCCTGCACCAAGGACATACCCTGCATTTATTATTCTCCAAACACCTATTAGTTAAGAGGGGCAGGTGGAGCCATGGCACAGAAGTGCCAGCTCCTCTTTCCCTGGCCCCAAATTTTCCCCCTTCTCTGGTAAAGCTCTGAGCCTGCAAAAACGGGGGTGTCCTGACCCCCCGAAGGGCTGGCGAGAAATGAAACGTTTGGAGAAAGGGGGGATTGAAGTGTTCGGGTGGGATGGAAGAGGGGATCAGCGCAGGAGAAGAGCCCCCGAAGAGCCTCACGCGGATTTTCCGACGCCCTTCTACGCCCCACGTAGCCGGAGACACAGCCGTGCCCGGGAAACGGCAGCGCCGCAAACCTCTCCTCCTTTGAAATTATTTACCGGCGAAAAAATTATTCCTCAACAGCTGTCTTTGGTACAAATAAAAAGCCCTGCTTGTGTCCCCAGCAGTTTCAGCTCTGTGGGACCCGTTGTAATTATATGACCCAGATGCGAGCAGGCTGATGCTCTGCAAACTTGACGTGTCTCTCAAAGTCATTCCTAACTTCTCCTCGCCTTCTATTTTGATTTCCTCGAGTCGTTTCCTATTTCTTTTTTTTTTTTTTTCTGTTTTGCTTTCGTTGGCTTTCGCGTCTTGAGAATGAGGCTTAGTGAGGAATTGTGGAGTATTTTCAGACGGCAGTCGCCAGAAGAGAGGAGGAAAAAGTAATTGGAATGAAAATAAAGGCGGGAGGAAAGGAAGCATAAAACGTGGGCTGAAGTATGAACGTTGTATTTTTCAAGTTAAAGCCAGACAAGTAAACAAATCGCTGCATAGTACCCCGTAACAGAACTACTTTCTCTGTGTTTCATTTACATTTCCTTAAATCAAAGCCAATCTCTTCATATCGAAATTCAGCATCGGGAAGGAATGTGAGCACTGAGCTATTTTTTCCCCGCACGGTTTCAAAGATTTAATTCTTTCCAGGGATAAAGAGTAACAGCCACTCCCTGCTTTCTAACAAGAGCCTTCCTATCAAATGTTTGTCTACAATGACATTGCTAAACTTATTATGATTCATTATTTTTTTTCCTTGGGCAATAAAATTATATTGAAATTAAAAAGTGTTTATGCATCGTCATACTAAGTAATAACTTGGCACAGTAGGCTCCATTATAATCGCGGATAAATTACGGCAAGAACAGATTCCAAAACAACAAAATCCTCCCTAGTATGAACCACATGAAGACGCTGCTTAATACACAAGCCATAATCATGTAGTGCTCCCAGGTCGCTTATAACTTACGAGCACCGTTTTATCACTACCTTTTACTTCCCGGAAAAGCTCAGAAGGCAAAGAGAGGTAGTCCAGAGCTCGCAAGGAAAGAAAAAAAAATAATATATAAATACAATGAACGTCGCCCGGAGGAATATTTTTAAAGCGTGCGAGAATATTGCGGTGACCGAAACCTTGCAATCTGCGCTCGTTCGCCGTTTCCTAGACAGGAAAAAAAAAATAAAATACATTGAAATGAAAAGTGCGTTTTCGGGCGCGGGGATACAGCCTGGTTTTGTGTGCGACAAAACGAGAGGTTTCAGAGGCTGTTTCAGAGGCAGCGTTATGCCCAACACGCAGAAGGTGGGGGAAGTAAATAAGGTGGCGGGGACCCGCGTCTGGGGGTCCTTTTAGGATTTATTCAGTGAAGACGCTTTGAGAAATCTTAAGGGTAAAAAAAAAAAGCTGGAAGCGAAATATATATATATATATA
>NW_015090803.1:10273357-10274550 GCF_001431845.1 Calidris pugnax
AGGTGGCGGCAGTAAATACACAGGCGCAAAGAAAAATACATAAATGTGCAAATTATACAGAACCAGAGAGCTCGAAATGCAACCACCCAGCTCATCCATTCGGTCCTACGTTATCCATATTTAAGTCTAGACATTGGTTATATTTGCTGTTTCTTTCTTCTTGCATCTTGGTATGTTGTCACCAGAGCAGCAATTTATTGGTCTAATGTCATCTACTTCAGCCTCTTTGATCTTCTTAGTCGTCGTCTTGTTTGCTTCGCATTCGTTTAACTTCTTGGGCCTTTATTCCTTTCCAACAGCCTCTTCTGTCGGCGTGTTCCCACATTGCGATTGCGACCGCAGGGATATTGTTTAATATTGGCGAATTGGAAGAAATAAGCGAAGGGGGGGACTTTTTCGCCAGCTTCTCCCTTACGCCTGCGAATAATAACTGCGTTTTCACATACCTAACACTTGGCAAATATCTACATTCAGCGGTCACATTTGCATGCTCTGAAGCACCAATATCTCAGGGTTCTGGCTTTAGAAAATTTACTTGCTTCTGTCAGTAACTTATATTCATGGGGCTGCAATAACCGCGCATAAAGAGTCCCAAAGGGTGCGTGTGTGTTGGAGGTGAGTGTGGGGGGGGGGGTAGGAAGAGGGGGTCCCACGTTTACAAAACGTAAAAGTTTAGGGTCCGTGCGAAATATCGCCAAGAACAATTTTAAGTGGTGAGAAAGTCTTTGTACACGGGGCACCGAACTATAATTGAAAGGAGAATTTCCGGGGCAATTCCATTGTGCTCCTTCCAGTTTATGATGTGCAATCCAGGCAGGCAGTAAAAGCTGTCTTTACCAGGACTCCCTGTCTGAGGGAAGGAAACTCATTTTACGATCCGTTTAAAGGAAGGGCACGGTGCAGCATCCTCAATGGAGAGCCATTCACATTGCTGGGGAGCCCGGGGCTTAGAAAAGCAGCCGGGCTCCGCGGCAGCGGAGGGGACCGCAGCCGCCCCCCGCGCAGGACGGTAAGGTGGGTCGGACGGAAAGGTGAAGGGGGGCGTTAAACAGGCAGCGGGGATGCGATTTCTTCAACTCTGTGGGTTTCTGCTCTATTTTGGTTGATATTTTTTTTTCTTTCTTTTTAAGGCGTTCAGAAAGTTGAGTCCTCCCCTTTTTAAATCTCTTTTTCTTTCTTTTTTTTTTTTTTTT
>NW_015090803.1:10274670-10274871 GCF_001431845.1 Calidris pugnax
AAGGGGGTTCGAAAGTTGGTGTCCCCCCTTTTTAAAACTCTTTTTTTTTTTTTTTTTTTTTTTTTTTTCTTTTTCCCGGGGGGTGACCGTGTTTTTTTTTTTCCTAGTAGATGAACCGGCGGGGCCTCGATTTCCAGGGCTCGGGCAGCCCCGGGGCGTGGTGGGGTGAGGGGGATACACCCCCATAAACACCCCCCCACC
>NW_015090803.1:10274881-10275915 GCF_001431845.1 Calidris pugnax
TCATATGACCGGTCACGTGCTCCAGGCAGCTCAGTCCAAAAGAAAATGGGGTTTGGTGTAAATCTGGGGGTGTAATGTTATCATATATCACGCTACCTCGTAAAACCGACACTGAAGCCTGCCGGACAACAAATCACAGGTCAAAATTATGAGCTCTTCGTATTATGTGAATGCGCTTTTTAGCAAATATACGGCGGGGGCTTCTCTTTTCCAAAATGCAGAACCTACTTCTTGCTCCTTTGCAAGCAACTCCCAGAGAAGCGGCTATGGACCAGGCGCGGGTGCCTTCGCCTCCTCCATGCCCGGCTTGTACAATGTGAACAGTACCATATATCAAAGCCCGTTCTCTTCCGGATACAGCCTGGGCTCTGATGCCTACAACCTGCATTGTTCCTCTTTTGATCAGAACATTCCCGTCCTCTGCAATGAGCTAACCAAACCCAGCTGTGAGAAAGCGGAGGAAAGCAACCTGCACAACCAGGCTGAGCCTAATTTCCGGATATACCCCTGGATGAGGTCTTCAGGTAGGGGCGAGCGGAGAGGGCTCGGAGCCGTGGCAGCCAAGGCAAAAAGCGTGTCGCCAGAATTACTGTCAGCACAGCCTTTATGGTTTTAATTATAGCCGAGGCGCCATTGCGTAGAAAGCCCGTGGCATTGTATGTAAATGAGTATCATAAAACTTTTTATTGCCCAATTAATGGGTTCTAGCCTCGTAAATTTATTTAACTCCATTTGCTATGGAATTTTAGCATTGAGTTGATTTGCGCTTGTTTGCTATAGAAATGTGGAGAGAGTTTGGCTGCGGGCTCCCAGAGCCCCCACGGGTAAGCGTCTCCCCTGCCCCTCTGCCGAAGTTGGGCAAAAAAAATATCCCGCTCGCTGGGGAAGGCGGAGGGGAGAGGGGCGTTCAGGAGCGGGGGACGGGCTGCTGAGGACTTTGCCAGCCCACGTTGCCGAGACGTGCCACCCTCGCCCCCCCCCTGCCCTTTCCACGGAGATAAGGATCTATAGAAATGTACTAAACAGGAAAACGG
>NW_015090803.1:10275925-10280140 GCF_001431845.1 Calidris pugnax
GGGGGTGGAGGGAGCCCCCGACATTAAAATAAAATAAATACAGCCCAGCCTTCCAGCTTTTTTATTTCCGCTTGCGAAACGCGAAAGTCTGGAAGGTTTTAGGGAAATACATCGCCTGGGGGGAAAGTTCCTCCTCCCAAAAGCAATTTCCTCCCTCACCTCCTCTCCTGAATGCTTTCTCTCCACTTTTTCTAGGTCTCGAGCAACTTAATTTTTTGCCCTGCCTGAGCAGGGCAGGTCGTGCGGCTGAAATGTCTTTGTTAGGGCAAAGTGGGGGGCGGGTGGAAGTGGGAGAAGGGTCTCATTGACTCTTGCTCGGCCGCCTTTTTGTTTGCTTGTTTGTTTATTTATTTATTTTAAAAATCATAATAATAATAATGGGTGAGGGAGAAAAAAAAAAAAAAAAACCAACCAAAAAAAAAGTCAAACCAAACCAAAACAACCAAACCTAAAAAAGAGAAAACTTTCCACCTCTTTTCTTCTCTTCTTGCCTAACTCCTGGCCGTGTGTGCCTGCTTTCAGGTCCAGATAGGAAGCGAGGGCGCCAGACCTACACCCGCTACCAGACCCTGGAGCTGGAGAAGGAATTCCACTTCAATCGTTATCTGACTCGGCGGCGGAGGATAGAGATCGCCCATGCCCTCTGCCTGACGGAGAGGCAGATCAAAATCTGGTTCCAAAACCGGAGGATGAAGTGGAAGAAGGAGCACAAGGAAGAGAGCTCCAGCACCCCGGCTCCCAACGAGCCCACGTCAGCAGCAGCCTCTGTCGAGAAAGTGGAAGAAGACGAAGAGGAGGAGGACTAAGGAGTCCCATTCGAGGAAGAGATCTCTTAGTATAACGTATGCACATGACAGTTGGAAAAGCTCCCTTTAAAGAAAGAAAAAAAAAAAAAAGAGAGAGACACTCACTGTTTTTATTAAAAAAAAAAAAAAAAATCAGTTCCCTTTAATATTCATCTTGCAAGCGAGCGTTTGCAAACATGAAAACGTCTCTTGGGGTGGTTTTCCAGCCTTCTCTCCACGCTCCCGTACTCCCCAAACCTGCCCTGTGCCGAACCTTTCGGTAATATCTCCTAAGAGCATCCTACAATCATTTGTTTTTTCGTTCCCCCAGACCTGGGTGGGTTTGTCCAGGGGACATTTCAGTGGGAGAACTGCTGCTTGCACAGATAGTAAAGCGTGACCTTCCGAAGTAACTACCTGACTCAATAGTCCCAATCGTGTGTGAGGGGAAAAGTGCATTAGGCTCATAACACGAAAAACTACCTAATTTTGAATAAGTAGCTCTGCACTTCTCTTTTTTTTTTTTCTTATTTCTTCTTTTTTTTTTTTTTAATTATTGTTAGAAAACTACCATAACTAACAGCTACACTAACAAAAGGTTAAACAGCAAGTAAGAGGAAAAAAAAAAATGTTCCACAAACCACTACAATCTACAGCAATGATTTGTACTACCTATTTTCCAGACTACCTATATATCTTGCTCCGCCTACCTATCTTCGAAAGTATACTGTATTTTAGTAGTCAAAAGAAGATAACATTACTAATGTGAATCGCAAAATGCTTTTAGAAATATAAGTGTAGTCGTTCAAAAAGCACGCATCAATAGCTTTGGTATAGAATTTGGTACCGAAAAGGCTGAATATATTTAAATTTAAAATAATATATTTATTCCAAAGCAATTATAAATGAAAACCATATGCTGCAATATATCTTTGTTCTCGATTCTTTACTATTCAAGTGAGGAAGCAAACACATGCCAATATTGTACAAAGCGGTTTAATATCTCCCGTTGGCTTCTACCTTCGGCTGCCTCTGCTAAAGGCCGTTTTCTTAGTCTAGGTTGATCTTACTTAATATAGCGAAAAGTGTTTTTTGAAAAGTGAATTTAAATGACCATGTAACCACCTTAAAACACAAACAAACAAACAAAAAACAATCAAAACCTGTTTGTCCTGATTATCCGAACGTGTTAATATGTAATACCGTGAATTTTCCTACAACAGCAGATACTGTATATTTGAACGATTTTTTTTTTGTCATTTATATTCGTCTTGGAGCTCATTTGTAAGATCATGTCATAAATTGGGAAGTATGTAATTAATTTGGAAACTTTGTAGCATGGTGTATTGTTAAGAACTCTGTATAAATCCGTCTTGAAGGTTTGGCTAAAGTTTATTCAAAAATTGTATGTTACAATGTGTTTCGATGTGTTCGTTGTGAACATTTGGATATGCCGTGTAAGTATTGGAAGTGGAAAAAAAAATAATAATGTCTGTGAACTCTCTTTGGAAGTGATACCGTGTTCAAGTATCTCCCACGATAAATGTGTTTTATGTTACACAGAAAATAAATATGCTTGTTGACAATGAATCGTGTTTCTTTATTAGGGAAACAGTTCGAAGGAAGCATCAAAAAATAATTTACACAGACAAATAAAGAAATTAGACCATATAAATCTTTTTTTTTTTCCTAATCAGAAGGAAGAAAAATCCAAGGTGATGAATTGATAGGAATCAGTCAATTTCTCTACCTCGACTTCGTGATTTTTTTTTTTTTTTCCCTAGCGCAGTTGATTAATAAAGCGGAAAGCCTTCTTTATGGGAGGGCTTCCTTCCACCGTGTTCCCGTGTCCTCTTGCAGTCGTAACCCCCGGTCCAGGCGGCCGGCGATCAAGCCGAAATCGCATGCAGCGAAATCATATTTTGTAATGAACAGAAAGTGCGATGCGAAACTTCCAAGTGTAAATGATCTGGTCGGGTACGAGTGTGGTTTGTGCGTGCGGCTTTCGGGGGGCGGGGGGCATCAGGGTGGCATTAAAAAGGGAAAAAAAATCGCCCCGCTTTAGAAAATGTATCAGTTTTGCCAGTTGCCACGTATTGTCAAGGAGGTCTAAGATTTTCAATCTTTGTGAAAAATAAAAAAAATAAAAATAAAAAAAGGTCGCTCGAAAAGTCCTTTTATTCGTCCGGGTAAATACAGGTAGAAGCAGAGCATCATTTGCGCAGAAGTTCCCTTTTTCTACTACACTCCTTCCCCGGTCAACGTACTAATTGTAATTTTAATAAAATTAGTACAAACTCCAGGTCTTTTAAAAAACTCCAGGGCTGCCTCTGTGGTAAGATGGCGCCTCTCTAAGACCTGCCTCTTCTTAGTGATGAGGAAAAGGCCATAAATCCGTTGTTGTTTATGAAAATTTACAACTTTGCAATACAACTTTATGAGTTGTTCGGTTTTTCCATTGGTCGTTGTCGGTCATGTGGATGGTAACCGTGAACATGAACTTTTTTATAATTTCCCTTGCGAGAATAGAGCCGCATTCTTTTGCTGAGCTCTGTCCTGCTTCGGATCTCTCTCTGGCTTTCAATCCCCATTTCATTTGTTCTTTGTAAGGCAATAGTGAACAAAGTGTGCGGAGGTTCGGCATAAGCAGCCGCCTAGAACACAGATCCGGGATGGCAATTTCCAGTTCCCCCGCTGGAAGGTGTGGCATATTGGATTCAAAGCACTGGCGTGGCAGATTTTCAACTTGCAACCTGGCTAATTTCCTGCTTCTTCTGGCACCAAAAGGAGGGCGATTCGTCTCCTGTGCAGCCAAAGCGACAGCTGTCAAAGTCGCAGGGGCTCCTGTGAGCCAGAACCTAAAAGGTGAGAAATGTATATGACACTACCGTAAGCAGGGAAACATGGTTTAATACGTTTAAATATTAGACATGTGCAATTAAACCAAATGGAAATGTTACCGGCCAGAATTAGAGGTGGCTGCAGCTCAGCTGATTTCGACTTAACCAGTGCATGCAAAAATATGCCTAAATAAAATGTCTTAATTTCTATTATTTAGCAAAGAAGCCGCGGATTTTTTTTTTTTTTTTTTTTTTTTCACGGAGTTTATTTCTATTTGCCAGGGGGTTGCTGAGACATTAAGCTTATTTTCTAAGAATTCAGGTTTACAGCATCAATCCGAGGGGATTTTTTTTTTTTCCAGCGCAAGGAAAAAAAAAAAATTAACATCCCCCCCACCATTTTAAATTTTTTAAATTATTATTTCGCAGCATTGACTCAAAGTTCAATTGCGGCATCTGGAATTTAGACGTGATTTATTTTTTGCTATTCCAGAAAAAAAAACAAAACAAAACAACCCACCAGTCAGCACAATGTCTCCTGGCTCCCCTGGATTGTCCAGGAGGATGGTTATTTCGAGACGGGTTTTTTT
>NW_015090803.1:10280810-10283404 GCF_001431845.1 Calidris pugnax
TGGATTAGGAGCTATTAGGTAAAGGTTGGTTTTTTTGGTGACGCTGCCGGGCATGAGAAGGGTTTTGTAAGTGGTTTTATATACGAGGAGAAGGAGGCTTTTAAGCTCAAGAGGGTAACTGCCCCCGCACCTGTATGCGGGGGTGGCTGGGGGAGGCGGCCGGGTTTTCGGCGGGAGGAGGAAGGCGAAAGTGCTTTTTGGGGGAGGAGGTGCTGGGGGTGCGGTGAATTTCCGAAAACAAATAAAAGGCGGACGAAATACACGGGTAGCGCCAAGTGTGACTTTGTTGCGGTGGCAAAATGCAGCGGCTGGTTTTCTGTTTTCCTTGGGGGGCCGGGGGGGGGAAGGGAATGGTGAAGGGGAACTGCTGCAAAATTGTATTCGGGCAGGACATTTTGGCGGCAGAGCTGGGGGGTAACAGATTATTGTAATTCGGGGTTTTCTGGGGGTAGGGGGAGGAGCGGAGAGGACGCTTGAATGTGAGTGAAGCGGAGATTGCAGCGCAGATTGTTTAGCTGTCACTGTAACTACTCTAACACGACCTGGCCGGGCAAACGTGCACATTTCAGTCCTTTTAATATTACGGGATGAACGAAGAAATGTTTTCGCTGCCTGCGGTCGGGTTTTCGACAGTTTGATTTGGACGCAGACAATAACTTGAAAAAGAGAAAAGAAACAAAAAAGAAAAAAAAAGAGGAGAAAAAAAAAAATCAGTCTGTAGCCGATGCTATAAAATGTAAATATAACTAAGCCTGCAGGGATTTTTTTATTTTGGTCTCTGTGTGATGGAGTCAAACAAAAGGCCGTCTGGCCACAACTTTTTAAAGTAGGGCCGGTGGTTTTCGCGTGTCCCGAGTATTCTTTTTTCACGGTGGGTTTTCGTTCTGCTGTGTGTTGGTGAGAATCTGCTCTTCTAAAAACCTCGTTGTATTTAGCGTGCTGTGTGCTTGTTTGCTGGCGTTCCTTTCTTTTTAAACTATTCGCACTGAGTAAAAAGAAAAACTTTTCCTTTTTTTTTTTTTTTTTTTTTTCCTTGGAGAAGGCTGGCTTTCAGGAAATACATGTTTCTGAAATGACCTCCCAAAGCATGCAGCGAGCGAGCTGTAATTCTACCAGGTGTGTTTATGGATTAGCCGGGATGAAGAGGTTAAGGAAGTTGGGAAAGAAAAAAAAAAATAAAATTGGAGGCAATCAACATCTGAATGTGAAAGTCCAGCTGAGACTGTGAACAATGCAAACTATTGTGGAGCGATGTTTTAGCTCACTACTGTTTTATAGGTATCGTAATCTGCCCCCGGAAATGAGACAAATAGTCTCCCAACAACAGCAAAACTCCCCTTTGAAAGCTACTTTAGGAAACGGGGCTCGTACGAATGTCACTTTCCGTCAGAGCGCCTTTAAAATTGGGCTATTCAGGCTGTTGTAATGGGTACGGATTATGAGTAAACACAGCTTGGAATGAACAACCTCATGTTATCTCCAGGAAGTGCAGGGTTACGGCCGAATTAAAAGCGCCTCAGCGAATTTCATCAGCACTGTTACTGTCCCTGCCCTGGGCCAAGAATTATATTTCCGCTATGGGGTAACTGCCATGTTGAAAAATGAAGGTGGAAATGTTTGTTTCACGTATTATTTTTTTCCCCCTCTTAAAGACACACATCCGCGTTTAATTATTCGGAGCAAGAACGAAACCGATTGGCTTCTGCTGACTCATTAGCGGGGCTGTATTAATTAGGAATAGTCCTACTGGCTCGGTTTTGAATTTGAATGTTTGATTCCCTCGGCTCGACTCTGGAAGTGGTGGGGGGGAGAAGAGACACGTGGAAGTTTATCTGGGCTGCTCGGGGGCTCCGGGAGCCCGCCCGGCCCTTCCCGGGGCCTTCTCGGACACTTGGTGCAAACCAGAAATCCCCCTCCCGAGAAGGCCACCCTTCCCTGCCCCAGCCACAACCTCCGCCTTAATTACGGGGGTGTTCATTAAGATACGAGGCCTCTTCCACGCAGGACGCGTCAGCCTCTCTCACAAAAGCTGGAGAGACCAGGCTGACGTGGGTTCCCTGAGCTCCGAAGGGAAGCCACAACGGAGGGGCGATCTCCGGGAGAGAAAAAAAAATTTAAAAAATAAAAAAATCGCCTAAAAACTCCTGGAGGCAGCTGTAGCATCCATGGGGAAATAGAGAGGGGCCGGGCCGGTTCCCCCCTTTCACGTACTCCCTCAAGCTCCCAACTTTCCCACTCGCAGCATTCCCCACGGCCGGAGACCCGGGGGGCGGTCGCCCACCCTGCCCGCGGGCCTGCGCTGCTCCCTCGGGGGCGACGTGCCGGTGGTGGGGCCGCCAACTTTTCAGGGCTCCCCCTACACCCCCCCCCCCGCCGTCGGGGCAGGAGGGGGGGCGAATATGTGTGCGGGATGTCCCCATCCTCCGCTGTCACCCTGCCTGCTCCTGCCGGGAATCTATTATTACGATTATTATTATTATTATTGTTGTTGCTGGGATATGTTTTTTTGTTTTTGTTTTTTTTTTTTCCCGGGGAGGGGCGGCGCCGCGGCGGGGGCGCGGCCGGTCCCCCCGGCGGGCGGGGGGTTGCGCGGG